>NW_027038991.1:0-43794 GCF_034236695.1 Oncorhynchus nerka
ATGCTCCCCATTGGTCCGTGGCCGTTTATTTTGCATTGGGACAACAGTTGTTGACATCTGTTACATTGAAGCTAACCCTAACCCTTTTCCTAACCTTAACCTCAGTCTCCTAACCTGCCACGGTAATTCACCTAACTTGCCACGTTAATTCTCCTAACCTGCATAGTAAACAAATACCTAACCCTCACCCTTTTCCTAACCTTAACCTCAGTCTCCTAACCTGCCACGGTAATTCACCTAACTTGCCACGTTAATTCTCCTAACCTGCATAGTAAACAAATACCTAACCCTCACCCTTTTCCTAACCTTAACCTCAGTCTCTTAACCTGCCACGGTAATTCACCTAAATTGCCACTTTAATTATCCTTACCTGTAAGGGGCACACTCCAACACTCAGACATAGCCTGCGTTCCTAAATTCGCTCTAAATTCGATTTCAGACCACTCTCGTCTGAGTGACAGAGGGAAGAATAATTGATGAAAAACTAACGCTCAACACCCCTTGAATACCGCCGGTGTCAGTAAGCGTCGGCAAAAAATGCGTTATTAAATTGTTGCCTGAAGCACAGTTAAAGTCACCAATGCTCTGGATAACATGAACACAGCCTAACCAGCTCTGCTAAGGCGAGTAAAATGGTCAGAGTTCTTTGATTTGTACTGGAAGTAGCTAGCAAGCTAGCCAATGTTAACCAGTTATCTTGGATGCTTGACTGCCGTTGTGAGGTTAGAACGCTTGAATCAACCCTCCTCCTCCGCCAGAGCGTCCAGTGTGGCTCTGAACGCTCCGAGAGCGATACGAATTGACAGTCTGACAACGCTCTGAATTTACGAACGACCAAGCGCACTCTGGCACTCCAGATTGAATTTTTAAGATCACATCCATAATTTACTAACAAAGTATTTGTGTTTGGTGAGTCCGCCAAATCAGATGCAGTAGGGATGCGCGAATTTAAATGATTTCCTGTCCTGCTAATCATTCAAAATCTAACGAGTACTTTTGTGTGTCAGGGAAAATGTATGGAGTTGAAAGTACATTATTTTATTTAGGAATGTAGTGGAGTAAAAGTAGAAGTTGTCAAAAATATCAAAAGTAAAATACAGATACCCCCAAAAACTACTGATGTGGCACTTAAATATTTGTACTTAAGTACTTTACACCACCAATTGCAGGGAATACTGACTGAAGATGTTCCTCCCTACGAGGCCCATGAGACTGTGTAGGGATGTGATTTGAATAGGACTGTGACTGAAGGATTGGGAAGTTTATTTATCTATATTTGTATTTTGTTTTGATGTCGTCGTTCCCCCTCTTTTCAACATTGGACGTGTATATTTTTCTACAGTTTACTAACCATACAGTAGGTGGCGGCAGACACGTTATATTTGTGTAAATGTCAGTATACCAGAGAAGAAGATGACGCTGCTGCGCTATAGTAGTGGGGAACAGGAAGTTCCGGGTCGAAACGACAGAACTGTGCTGTTGTGTCGATAGTGGTTGTGTCCGTTTCAAATGTATCATTGAAGGTATGTAATAGCATGTTTAAACCTTCTAATGTCGAGAGAATATATAACACGCTAGGTAACAAATCCGTCAATGTATTATCACATTTGGTAAAGGTTTTAATTGTATGTGTTATTTTGGGGTCAAACCGAGTGAGTGAAGAACGTGTTAAAACATTTTTTTTACAAGTCACATAACTAGACTTTGGGTTTATCTGAGTGTATGTACATAATTTCGTCAGAGTTATTTCATAAAGATTCCACTTATTTGAGTTCGTTTTTACATGTTATTGGTTTTGTGTAAAATGTTTATGAGCTGGAAAATAGCCTCGTCCGAACCATCCTGTTCTCGCGAGTTTACATACACTGTTTCGTTAATGAAAGCTCGCGAGATCAGGATTGTTCGGACGAGGCAAGTCAAATGGCGGGAACGATTTCGGTCGTCTTTCTATGAGTTTATTCGTGGTGAAATGGAGACATGAGGCTGTGTGATAGTGTCAAAATAGAGGGAAGCTAACTGAAGTTATCCTTCACCATTTGGTGAGAGAGGCCAACTTCATGGAATGGCGTCGATTAATGCAGATGAATCGGAGCACGTGTCAAACTCATTCCATGGAGGACCAAGTGTCTGCGAGTAATAATGTGTTAGAGTGGAAAGTTGGGATGTTGTTTGAGACCACATAGCCTCATTTACACCCTGATTAACCAAGGCCATAAAAAGAGGTGAAGTTAAACTGGGATGCAGCCGTGTAAATGAGAACGTGTTCTGATATAGCCTACCTGGTTAAATAAAGGTGAAATAAAACATTGAAAGTGGTAGATTGTTAATATCTTGTGCTGGTCAGGTTGTAAGGGACTGCTAATTCTTATGTAGGTGACCTTACATTGCTATAGCTGAGACAACGTATTTTCACAGTAAAACATGTTAGGCCCCATACAGGATATCTCTCACACACACACTCACTTAAATCATCCACAACACTGTCACAACAGGATACATCCTAGCCACAGGTGCTAGCCGTCAGTTCGGCCACAACTCCCCAGAAGATAGGGACGCACACACATTACACACAACATCCCGAGGACAGGGACGACGCACACACATTACACACAACATCCTGAGGACAGGGACGACGCACACACATTACACACAACATCCCGAGGACACCCAGAAAAGACACCCACACATTGGCAGAAAGCCTAGACTTGGAGACAAACTAGCGCACACACATAATCTCCTTTCTAGCCGAACATTGTGTAACTGAGGATAGCGCACACACCAAATCTCCCTCTTTAGCTGAACATGGTGTGACGACCAAGAACAGGCATGGCAGGATTCTACGATGACGGACAGACAACTGAGCCAATGCCGGAAGACTACACCCCAGCCTGAACCAATCCGAAGATCCGATCTTCCAGAATCAACCTACTTTCTGTTCTGTATTTGAAGCTTGTACTCACTGTTAGCAGGGCTTTTTTCTGCTGGTCTCTGATGAGCTAACAGAGGGGCCCGTATATACGCTGTACCAGATATCTTCACTCTGAATAAAACTGTCGCTTGTCGTACAATCTACCACCTTGTCTGCATCGATCCTTGACCGACTCACCCTTCATCATATCCCATTATCAACAGATTACTTGGTAGCAGAGGATGGTTGAATAACGATCCATCGAAGTGAGTTGACTTGGGTGTGAGAGGGCGAGTGGGTGAAAGGACGATTCACGGAGGACAGGTGAAGACATTCGGGGGAGGACAACAATTCTGCTCAACTCGGGAAACTGATCACAAGGTGCACCATAAAAAAGGTAAGCAAAACCTGTTAAATCAAACTTTGCATATTGTCGTATAGTCTGTCCAAATTTTGATCAGTATTACCGAGTGAGTGTGAATTCTTGTGTAAATTTATAATTTGCTGACGAGTTGTAAGTACATTGAAGTGAACATATGTAGTAACAAACCGGCGACGGCCGGGTGATATAAATCATTGATGAGATATCAGTAAGGGGATAGTTAAACTACTATTCATTAAATCTGGCGCCGAGGGGATAAATTGTAATTTTGTCCCGCGACCCGGTCAGCACAGTCTGATAGCTTTCAATTGATGAGAGATCACTTTAAGGCCTGGATAGTTCCGATAGGGGTCAGGAATAGAGATCAGTAAGGGGATAGTTAACTACTATTCATTAAACCTAGCGCCGAGGGGAGAAATTGTAATCTTGTCCCGTGACCCGGTCAAGGCTAGTCTGATAGAGGTTCACTGATAGGGGTCGGACATGTGTAATAATTCTGATAGGGGTCAGCTCGATAGGGATCAGGAATAGAGATCAGTAAGGGGATAGTTAACTACTATTCATTAAACCTAGCGCCGAGGGGAGAAAAATCTTGTTGTCAAGGCTAGTCTTAGAGGTTCACCGGACATGTGAATAATTCTGATAGGGTCAGCTCGATAGGGCAGGAATAGAGATCAGTAAGGGATGTTAACTACTATTCATTAAACCTAGCGCCGAGGGGAGAAATTGTAATTTTGTTCGAGGCTAGTCTGATAGAGGTTCACTGGATCGACTTTCAGGGGTCAGAGATATAACGTGTTGTTTTGTCTTGTTTTGTCTATTTGTAACTGTTTATATTAAAATGCAATGTGCTTGTAATTGTTTCCATTAAGATTGTTGGTGGTTAGATAGAGAGAGAGAGATAGAATTCAATAAGGCTTATTTGATAAATCCGAAACTTCTATGTTATATGCACCTATGACTTCTGTGTTAAATGTATAATCAGGAACAAAATGACTGATGTATAATTGAAATAATATCTGAAAATAATATTTAATATTGAGACTAAATAGTCGAATAGATCCCTTGGTTGCGCGCTCCATAATGCTATACAAACCCATGCGTTTTTTTCTCAAACTGAATATACGAGGGAGCAGCTCTGAGATAAGGCAGAGTACGTGGCTCCAGGAATTCATCACGGGTATTTACCAGTGACGGGCTAAGTATACTCAGATAGTCTGAATATATATTTCAATTGGTCAAAATATACATATATATTTACTAAAACATACAATACATGACAAATGGTGACCCCGACGTGATCTGGTAAAAGTACATCGCTGGACATTGGTGTGCCAGCCGATTGGCCAGTACTGTCGTCGGACGGTGTGTCTCACAAATCCTGACCGGTCAACTAAAAAGGGTAAGCAGACACCTGTTGTGAAAAACTAAAGTTCTGCACATTGGAGTTATCCAAATTTAGTTTTGTGAGACACCTGTTTGATGTAAGTTACTAAATTTAAACTATTATGATGTGTGAGATTGGAAAATAGTTGAGAAAGTAATATCTCCATTGGCAACTGCAATTTTATTATTGATCAACCATACTTAATGGTGCATTGTGTATGGGATGTACTAGTATGCCTGGCTGGTAGGTGGTAACAGAGAACACTTACTACATGTATGAATGATGGGTAACGGGTGGCCACCAAAGCTTGAATGGATAGTCTGGGACTACATGTATGAATGGTGGGTAACGAGTGATCACCAAAGTGCGAATAGAAAGCCATATGATGTGAACGTGATGTACTAGGCAGGGCCAAGTGTGAATGACGGATATTTAAATTGATTACTCTGACTTGAGACCGATTTAGCCTTCGGGAAAGGGTCTCTCTAAGGTCCTAACAAAGCATAGGTGTGTGTGAAGTACATTGGGTAGTGAAGTAAAGGGGATAATCCGGGGGACACTAGACTTCTTAATACCCTAGGGGACCCACAGTGCATAATTGAGTTCTTACTGTAGACATAATTGGGGGCCGATTTAGCCATAGGGAAGGGGTACCACTTGGGTTTTAGTAAAGGCGTGGGTTGTTGGCAGTATTGTAGTATACATAAAATGTCGTTGGAAATAGAAAAGGTGTTGAGAACGCTGAAGTCCACTCTAGAATTCAATGAAGGCAGAGAGGGCAAGGAGTGGAGGAGACGGGGTGAGAAGCTGTACAGAGAATGGACAGAAGGCGGGGCTATTGCATCTCCTACTGGTCTGCTTGCTGGGGAGAATGAAGATTTGTGTGTGTATGGTGTAAATTGAAGCTTACTGGCGTAAATGAAGATTGTGAGACTCAAATCGTGTGCATGAAATACGCTTGATATTCAGTCGGGGACTAATATCGGTATGAATGAGGTCGGGGACCAAGAGAGTGTGGTACATTAGGTATTTCAGTTGGAGCTGGTACCGGTGAGAATGTTGAAAAAGTCGCAGGCTTGCTGATGAGAGTTATATCATAGAATATTGGGGGGTGTGCATGACTGTTGGAAAAGGTGTTCAACTCTATTAACGTAAAATTCTGTGTGTAGAGTTATATTATGAGGTTTGAACTATACTAATATTGTGGAATTACATAATCAACATCTGAACATACTTACGTTAAACATTAATTGAGCCACTGAGTAATAGATAAGATATACACTAGGTACGGGGCGACGGGTGTGGTCGATGTAAGACGGAAGTGGTGTTCTAACCAAGTGCTGAGAAATAAGGTAGATTTATTTTGTTCTTTTAATTAATTTACACAAGTACTTCCCGGTTATTGATTTTGATTTGATTGTTCAGATAACACCACTGAAATTAAACAGGAGGTTAAGGTATACTAACATTAGAATCTGTTTTCATTATGGGGAACAATGGAAGGCCCGCAGAGGGGATTGCAGGCTGAGGTTTTTATGTTAAAGGGACAGTGCACGTTTATCACAGTTCACAGTTTAAAACATGAAACATCGAGACAAATTATTTGAGTTTGAGGGGATTATCATAATTATTAGGTTTTGTTTTTGTAGTAAACGTTTGGGTTAAGGGGATTTCCACGTTCCCAGAGACATGGTATTTTGCAGATAGGGGAAAAGGCAGACGGAGGGGCCCTCCCCCGCACTGCAGAGACCTTGAAGGTTGGAGAGCAGAGGAGAGGTTTTGGAAGGGGGGCCAGGACAGGCAAAGATAGCAGTTGCTGAGTGGAGACAGGGGAGAGAGTTGGACATGTGGAAAATGATGGGGGCGCTCCTTCATGATGATGTCAGACATAAGGATAATATACTAATCTTACCTAAGTCATGATTTAGAGTAGGTAAGGTTGATACCTGGGCAGAGCCAGGTATCAAAAGGGGGATGGGTAAATTGTGGTCTAGGATAGGATGGGGCCTATTGGATAAGAAACTAATAATTAAAAAAAAATGTAAGCTAACAATTGAGCATAGAAGTTAAAGATATAATCAGATAAAACATGAGAAATTGTTTGTTAACCAAGCCTGTATGTCCAGGATTTTATGCATTACAGGTGAACTACAGGTGAAGTCACTCAATCCAGTCCCAGAGGCTTGGGGACCATAGAAGACCCCTGGTGACAGCTAGCTGAAAGAGCTACCCAGATTCATATCGCACGGCGGGAGGGTAAGACACTTTTTCACTGTCGGACATTAAACAGTGTTCGGGAGAAGAACTGGAATTAACAGAATTCCGGGGGCCATCTCTCGAATGAAGTAACCCTCCCTGTCCTGTCACCCCTGTTTTTGTTCATAGAAGTGAGGATGTGTCTGGCTCTGGCTAAGTGATGTGTATTTTGTTCCAAAATAAGCATAAGAGATCCCTAGATCTGGGTAGACAGGAAGTTATTGTAGAGATTACATGATAACCGATTTCGGACAGTTCTAAGGATTGGAGAAGAGGGTATCCTTATAGCATAGGGGATCCCATAAAGGTGGATAGGTTTTCCATGATATGGGGAAACCTGGGAGCAATGTTGAACTTTGTAAAGGTGATGAAATCCTACTAACCATCAAAACTATTAAGCTCTCTGATGCAGGCACTCACACCCTTGGACTACAAAGGTCGAGGACAGACATGATGGGTGTGTTTTCTATTAAGGTACTGCCAAGACCAGAGGTAACCGGACACACTCCTCTACCACCACTGTGTTAAAAATACCATTCAGGTAATTAATGTTAGAGACTATTCGGCTATTGATCAATTAGGAACTGAGACTGGTTTTGATGGTAGGGACAATTTGTGGCTGTCTTATATGAGGTACACAGCTAAAACCCTGAGAAGAAAGGACTGCATTATTTGTAGTCATGCTAGACCTGTTCTGGCTACACACCCATTTGCTGTGGGAGAAGGAGAGGGGTGGTTGTGTATTCTGAGAAGTTTTTACCAGGTTAAGCCCAATTCAACCCTCTGTTCCTCTTTGAGCCTTGTGTTTCCTGCAGTACCTCCTCATCGGGCCTCTTGGGGTGTTGGGGCATATGGGGGAAATTACAAGTGCATCACGGGTACAGGTAATGGCATTAATTATGGGAGATTGCCTGAAGCTGATTGCAGTAGTAACATAACCATTAATTCCACTTGGCCAGTTACAGGCCTAAACCAAACTAGTGGTCTGGCTGATGTGTGGTGGATGTGTGGAGCCAAAAGAGTGCTGAGACCCATTCTTGGAGGAGAATGGCAAGGTACGTGTGGTCTGACCAGTTTGATAATTCCACTGACCATTGTTGATGTTGCTGCTGAACAGCTGTTGGGTTCTGTATCCAGGGGACCTGAAAACATTCCATCCCATGGGAGACATAGATGTAGTGCTCCATGGACAGAGGATGTAGTTGACATACACACGAACCTGTTGGGAGTGCCAGTGGGGGTTCCTCATGAGTTTCAGGCCTTGGGTAGGAATGATGGACTCTGGCACTTACTACCTATTATGGGTCCAGCCATAGTGGATGCTAGACAGACTGCATGGATTAATTATATCTACTATAATCAACAGCGTTTTGTGAATTACTCCCGTGATGCACTCACTGGTATGTCTGAACAGCTTGGGGCCACATTTGGGGTTTCCAGACGGAATACCCTTGCCTTGGACATGCTTCTTGCCAGTCAGGGGGACGTCTGCAAGATGTTCGGTAAACAATGTCGCACGTATATTCCTAATAATACCAGTCCAGATGGTAGTATATCTAAGGCGGGCTTGATGCACTATCTGCTAAGATGAGGTCCACGGGGGGGGGGGAGGAGTCTGTTCTCTTGGCCTGGTTTGGTAAGTACACTGGTATGGTGGTTACTGGATTTCTGACCCTAATTCTTGTATTATTTGTTATTGATGTGATGTGCTGTTTGCATCATACCGTGTTTTAAGAAATCTGTTACAGATATGGTGAAGGCTTCAGGCATGTTGCCTTTGCTTGATGCTCCAGTTGGAGATGCCGATACTGAAGCATGCTTTCAGGGGAGGATGGGACTGACTGAGGATGACACATGGTATGCTGTGGGTGAAGTAGTAGAATCATTTTACACCACCACAGTTCCTTGTTATAAATTTTTATGATAGGTTTTCTTTCCAGTATGTTTGTTCTCCCTGTTGTAAAGGTTTAGAGTCCCTGGGTGGCAAGGAGCCCACCTGGTACAGGATAGGAGTAGCTGAGAGGACCAGATGGTTTCTAATAATTCTTTACTCTGTTTTCCATGACCAAAGTTTTATCCTACATCTTACATGTCAATAACAATAAAGTTTTAGCCTGTTTTTGATAAGTGACACCCTTTGTGGGTGACAAAAGGGGGAAACAAAAGCATGCTATGACTGCTGAAATAAAGGATAATGAGTGACACTCTAGCGGGTGTCAAAAGGGGGACTTAAATTTCACACCATTTTCTTTTGTTCTGTTTTTGAATGAGCTGTTGTTCATTTTTGTTCACACCCTTGGGGTTATTTTACATTATAGCCATTACCATATATATGATTGAATATTATCTGCTGTTGCCTTGGGTGGATGTATGCATGTGTTATACTACCTAGCTGATTTGAAACATTGTTAAAAGTATCAGGGCCATGGAACTTTCTCATGCTGGAAAAATACAGAAGGGAGGGCACATTCAGAGCGTGGGGTTGCGAGAACAAGCGGTTTTTTGTTAGATAACAGGAGCCAGGCGCGAGATAACGGTATGGAGCATGAGACCCATCTTTCAGTTTTTGCAGCCATTTTAGGAGGGGGATCCAGTTGCTTTTATTGATTAAGCTTCTCCATTGTATGTCGTGTCCCATCTGGGATGGGAAGAGGGGCAATTATTTTTCTTTGTGGGCCATTTCCGTATAGACTTACCTAGTTTAGGCTATTTTTCCTTTTTGGATTATGTTTTCGTTTTTGCTTGGAGTAAGGTATCTGGACTATATCACATCTCTTAGGAGATGTGAAGAGAGGGAATCACAACTTTTTCCTGCTGGAAAAAGTTGGCTTATGTGGACAATCATTTTACTTTTATTTTGAGCTGTTGTTCTCCGCTCTGTTAAGTGAGGGTTGTAAGTTCCTAGGTGGCTGGTAGCCAACTTAGTACATAGTGGGATTGAATGGAGAACATGATGGTAATACATATATATCTATTTCTGTTTAATACCGTGCCTTATTTCATAGCCCCTTTGGGAAAGTTTTCTTTGGTGTCAGAATCTAGTTAGGTTGTGTCACGTCTCTGGGGAGACGTGAAGAGAGGGATTTGTAAGGGACTGCTAATTCTTATGTAGGTGACCTTACATTGCTATAGCTGAGACAACGTATTTTCACAGTAAAACATGTTAGGCCCCATACAGGATATCGCTCACACACACACTCACTTAACCTCTTAAGTCGACCCTCTACTTTTTTGAACATTCTGTTAAAAATCGCGCAACATTTCAGCGCCCTGCTACTCATGCCAGGAATATAGTATATGCATTTGCTTAGTCTGTGTGGATAGAAAACACTCAGACGTTTATAAAACTGGTTAAATCACTGCTGTGGCTTTACCAGAACGGCATTTACATCGAAAAGCACAGGAAAAACTGATCACTGAAAATGGGAAAATATATCCATGCGCTACTTGAACCCATTGATAAAGGTGAACCACAATTAATTGACTGAGGTTGCAGTACCTACAGCTTCCACACGGTGTCTAGAGTCTTGTCATTTCCCTTCGAGTTTTTTCTTGGTCAAACACATGCAGGACACCGTATCTCCTCCGGTCTAGGACCGGATATTTTCGTTGAGTTTCTAGCCGGACATTTTTCCAGACGGACAGCTAATGATCTTTACATCGCCTCCTGATGAATTTTATCGCTTATTAACGTTTACTAATACCTAAAGTTGCATTACAAACGTATTTCGAAGTGTTTTGTGAAAGTTTATCGTCGACTTTTTGAATTTTAAAAAATGACGTTACGTTTTGAAACAATGTTTTTTCGTTTATCACACAGTCTACATATAACGATATCTAGGCTTTATATGGACCGATTTAATCGAAATAAAGACCCAAATAGTGTTTATGGGACATCTAGGAGTGCCAACAAAGAAGATGGTGAAAGGTAATGAATGTTTTCTATTTTATTGTGCGGTTTGTGTAACGCCGAAATGCTAATTATTTTGTTTACGTCCCCTGTGGGTCTTTTTGGGTGTTACATGCTATCAGATAATAGCTTCTCATGCTTTCGCCGAAAAGCATTTTAAAAATCTGACTTGTTGCCTGGATTCACAACGAGTGTAGCTTTAATTCGATACCCTGCATGTGTATTTTAATGAACTTTTGAGTTTTAACTAATACTATTAGCATTTAGCGTAGCGCATTTGCATTTCCAGAGCTCTAGTTGGGACACAAGCGTCCCGAGTAGAAGCAACAGGTTAAATCATCCACAACAGGATACATCCTAGCCACAGATGCTAGCCGTCAGTTCGGCCACAACTCCCCAGAAGATAGGGACGCACACACATTACACACAACATCCCGAGGACAGGGACGACGCACACACATTACACACAACATCCTGAGGACAGGGACGACGCACACACATTACACACAACATCCCGAGGACACCCAGATAAGACACCCACACATTGGCAGAAAGCCTAGACTTGGAGACAAACTAGCGCACACACATAATCTCCTTTCTAGCCGAACATTGTGTGACTGAGGATAGCGCACACACCAAATCTCCCTCTTTAGCTGAACATGGTGTGACGACCAAGAACAGGCATGGCAGGATTCTACGATGACGGACAGACAACTGAGCCTATGCCGGAAGACTACACCCCAGCCTGAACCAATCCGAAGATCCGATCTTCCAGAATCAACCTACTTTCTGTTCTGTATTTGAAGCTTGTACTCACTGTTAGCAGGGCTTTTTTCTGCTGGTCTCTGATGAGCTAACAGAGGGGCCCGTATATACGCTGTACCAGATATCTTCACTCTGAATAAAACTGTCGCTTGTCGTACAATCTACCACCTTGTCTGCATCGATCCCTGACCGACTCACCCTTCATCATATCCCATTATCAACAAGGTTCAGCAATGGAAGATTCTTCAATTGGAAAATCGTAATGGGACAAAGCTCAGAAGCCATGACCCTGGAGGTGATGCTACATTGAAGGGAGTAATAATCTCTGAGGTCCCAATATCTATGTCCATGGATGAAATTGTTAAAGAACATGTGAAGGGAGACAGAGTGGTTGAAGCCTAAAGGTTGATCAGTAGGAAAGAGGGTTAAAGAAGTGAAAGCTTATCAGTGCTGTAGAGGTGTTAGAAGGTTTTGTCTGGAAAAGTACAGAATAGGATTCCTCAGAACAGTTGAAACTGGAGCAGAAACCGTGAATCATCAGTGTTTTTAAATGCCAAAGAAGGGGACATGTAGCTGTTGAGTGAAAAGATGTGCCAAGTGTGGTGGGGAACATGATTACAGTGAATGTTGGAGCAATGTGACTGTTAAGTGTTGCAATTGTGCAGAGGACACACAGAGCAGCATTTGGTGGATGCCAGGTGCAGAGAGATGCTCAGATATAGACTCCGTCATGATGTATCATATGCAGAGGCTGTAAGACAGACTGGTGGAACTACAGTGCAGACTGATGGAGCTTCCATGGCTGGTCCCGTAGTAAGAGGACCTACTGTCAGACTGATGGAGCTTCCATGGCTGGTCCCGTAGTAAGAGGACCTACTGTCAGACTGATGAAGCTTCCATGGCTGGTCCTGTAGTAAGAGGACCTACTGTCAGACTGATGGAGCTTCCATGGCTGGTCCCGTAGTATGAGGACCTGCTGTCAGACTGATGGAGTTTCCATGGCTGGTCCTGTAGTAAGAGGACCTACTGTCAGAACTGGTCTTTCTACTATTCCTGACATGGTTTCGAGGCCTGTTCAGAAATCTTGCGTCCATAAATGCACTGTGACAAAGGATACTTTAATAGTGAATAATATGTACTTCATAGCTTTCATTGGTGAGGTTATCAACAACTTGGATAGTGCCTCATCAGAGAGAGAACATTTCAGTTGCTCTACAGTTTTGAAGCTGAATGTAATGATTATCAGTTCTTTACATGTGTACTAATATTCAGACACATTCAGTTGTTTCTATATTTATCTATAATTCAGGGTTTTCACACGGGACTTCAAGTAAATAAATATTAGTGCCTGAAAAAGTCCTTGAATTTGACTTGCCACTGTACGACCCCTGATAATTCTTAATATGGTGTGAATGGGAAATACAATTGTTTTTTGTGAGTGAAATAATACAGTGAAGACAAGGTTATTCAGGAAAATAGTACATAGTGCTGCCTGAAACATACTGTGATCTTGTACTAAATGGTTTTTGAGTCATTTATGAATTTATGTGAATTTAGGAAATCTACGATAGATTAAGTGCACTTATGTTGTGCAATTTAAAATGTGTACTTTGTGTCTAATGTGAATGAATGTTTTGTCAGGGATTAGCTACCGGATCTACTGAAATGAGATAATTGAACAAGAAAAACAAGAAAATATTTTTACAGAATAAAGTGCCAGAACTGTCAAGAAAATAACTTTTGTGTCCGTTTGTCTTTATTACTACAGACCGACTCAGATTAAGTCTGAGGCCGTTAACATCAACAGTGAGGACAAACCCAGCCTGCCTCTCTCCTTCCACACTGAGTAGAAACCTACAGTCACTGGGTCCTGATTGTGACAGTGGAGCCCAGTTTGCTCTGCAGGATTCAGAGATGGCATCAGTGAAGCTGGAAGACTGCAGTCAAACACTGGAGCTGAATGTCATCATTAAAGATGAAGAAGAAGAGGAGAAGATTAGGACAACTGTTAGTCATGGTAAGAGCTGGTTCTACCTATAAGTTATCTTCATATATTAGACCTCCATAAGTTATGACCAGTCTATTGCTAGGTTGAATTCTGTAATTCTGACATCACACATCCCTGAACAACTCAAGACTTCACAGCGAAGCAAAACATTTAAAAACTTGTCACGCCTGCCTTTGCCCACACATTGTCTTAAGAACGTTGAAGATGTTTAATACCCTCAATCACCAAGTTAGGCATACAGGAAACACTGTGCACCTGGCAACCTTGGTTAGCGTGCACTGCGCCCGGCCCGCCACAGGAGTCGCTGGTGCGCGATGAGGATATCCCTACCGGCCAAACCCTCCCTAAACCGGACGACGCTAGGCCAATTGTGCGTCGCCCCACAGACCTCCCGGTCGCGGCCGGTCACGACAGAGCCTGGGCGCGAACCCAGAGTCTCTGGTGGCACAGCTGGCGCTGCAGTACAGCGCCCTTAACCACTGCGCCACCCGGGATGCCCTCAAAAGAGTTTTCTAATGATGAATTAGCCTTTTAAAATGATCAACTTGGATTAGCTAACACAACATGCTATTGGAACACAGGAGTGATGGTTGCTGATAATGGGCCTCTGTTCGCCTATGTAGATATTCCATAAAATATCTGCCGTTTCCAGCTACAATAGTCATTTACAACAATAACAATGTCTTCACTGTATTTCTGATCAATTTGATGTTGTTTTAATGGACAAACAATGTGCTTTTCTTTCAAAACAAGGACATTTCTACATGACCCCAGACGTTTGAACAGTAGTGGATATTTAATGTTTTGTATAAATCAAGTTGTAGAAACATCTCAAGGATGATCATTGGAAACAGGAAGCATCTGAACTCAATTTTGAGTCTCTTGTTTTTCTGTTTTTTTTGTTTTTATACATTTGCAAAAATGTCTAAACCTGTTTTCACTTTGTCATTATGGGGTATTGTGTGTAGATTGGTGAGGATATATTTTTATTTAATTATAGAATTAGGCTGTAACATAACAATGTGGAAAAAGTCAAGTGGTCTGAATACTTTCCGAGGGCACTGTCAGACCCCTTCCCATTTCTCCCATTTTGGTACGTTACAGCCTTATTCTAAAATTGATTACATGTTTTTCCTCGTCAATCTACACACAATATCCCATAATGACATCACAATACCCCATAATGACATCACAATATCCCATAATAACAAAGCCAAAACAGGTTTTTAGAAATTCTTGCAAATGTAATAAAAAAATAAAAAAAGCTTTTTTACATAAGTTTTCAGACCCTTTGCTATGAGATGATCCTTGAGATGTTTCTACAACTTGTAGTCCACCTGTGGTAAATTCAATTGATTGGAAAGATCTCCGCCACGGCACAACCCAAGGGGGGGGGGGGGGGGCGCCAACCCAGACAGGATGACCACATCAGTGACTCAACCCACTCAGGTGACGCACCCCTCCCAGGGACGGTATGAGAGAGCCCCAGTGACTCAGCCCCTGTAATAGGGTTAGGAGGCAGAGAATCCCAGTGGAAAGAGGGGAACCGGCCAGGCAGAGACAGCAAGGGCGGTGAGATGCAGTTACTTAGACAGCTGCGCCACTCGTCAGCCCCTAAAAGGTTTGCGCCCAATGTGGGGCAGGAGTTTGACGGCACAAGCGGGGAGCCCAGCCAACAGAGATTTGAGAAATGTGTTGGTATTTTTCCCCAGAACTGTGCCTCGCCACAAACTTGTCTCGGAGCTCGACGGACAATTTCTTCGACCTCAATACTTGGTTTTTGCTCTGACTTGCAATGTCAACTGTGGGACCTTATATAGACAGGTGTGTTCCTTTTCCAATCATGTCCAATCATTTAAATTTACCACAAGTGGACTCCAGTCAAGTTGTAGAAACATCTCAAGGATGATCAATGGAAACAGGATGCACTTAAGCTCAATTTTGAGTCTGAGGAAAGGGTCTGAATACTTATGCAAATAAGGTGTTCATTTTTATACATTTGCTAAATAAATTAATGCATTTTATAAATGTGCTAAATTCGCTTTGTCATTATGGGGTATTGTGTGTATATTGATGAGGGGTAAAAAATGCATTTAAGCAATTTTCAAATAAGGCTGTAACGCAACAATGTGGAAAAAGTCTAGGGATGCCCTGTATATGCTTTACATTTAAAATTTAAGGATCTGAAGTGGTAAACACAATGGCATAATGGATAATGCATGTGGATAATGCATGTCCAATACCCGGGCCCACGACCGGTCTATCGATGTCACCGCATGAAGAGGAATAAACAGACTAAACAGACTCACCCCATCGCGACGTCCCCCAAAGGCTAACTCTCTAGCCCTCGCTATCTCCCTGCTTGCTAACTCGGCCTGCTTACTGCTAGCTTGTCTAGCTCCGGTCCGCTAACTGCTACCTTGTCTAGCCCGGGCCTATGAACTGTTAGCTTGTTAGCACAGGCCTGCTAACCGTCTGAATCGCTGTGTCCCAAACACTCTCTGGACCCATATTTACTTTCTATCTCTTTTTGATTTTTAATTTGCTTTTACCTTCCGGAAACCTGCCTCACCCAATGTGATACGGAATCGCTATTATTTTTTAAAACACACTCAAGAACCTCCAGACGCTAACTAGCTACAAGCTATTTAGTCATTGTTAGTTTTTTTCTTTTTACCTGGATAACACTCGCCAGTCCAGCTTCCCTGCCCATCCACCGCTGCCCCCTGGACACTGATCTCTTGGCTACATAGCTGATGCACGCTGGACTGTCCATTAATCACGGTACTCCATTCTGCTTGTTTGTTTTATCTGTCGGCCCCGTTGCCTAGTCAACGCCATTTTACCTGCTGTTTGTTGTGCTAGCTGATTAGCTGTTGTCTCGCCTACTGTTTTAGCTAGCTTTCCCAATTCAACACCTGTGATTACTGTTTGCCTCGCTGTATGTCTCTCTCAAATGTCAATATGCCTTGTATACTGTTGTTCAGGTTATTTTTTTTATTTTTTTATTTTTTATTTCACCTTTATTTAACCAGGTAGGCTAGTTGAGAACAAGTTCTCATTTGCAACTGCGACCTGGCCAAGATAAAGCATAGCAGTGTGAACAGACAACACAGAGTTACACATGGAGTAAACAATTAACAAGTCAATAACACAGTAGAAAAAAAAATGGGCAGTCTATATACAATGTGTGCAAAAGGCATGAGGAGGTAGGCGAATAATACAATTTTGCAGATTAACACTGGGGTGATAAATGATCAGATGGTCATGTACAGGTAGAGATATTGGTGTGCAAAAGAGCAGAAAAGTAAATAAATAAAAAAACAGTATAAAAACAGTATGGGAATGAGGTAGGTGAAAATGGGTGGGCTATTTACCAATAGACTATGTACAGCTGCAGCGATCGGTTAGCTGCTCGGATAGCTGATGTTTGAAGTTGGTGAGGGAGATAAAAGTCTCCAACTTCAGCGATTTTTGCAGTTCGTTCCAGTCACAGGCAGCAGAGTACTGGAACGAAAGGCGGCCAAATGAGGTGTTGGTTTTAGGGATGATCAGTGAGATACACCTGCTGGAGCGTGTGCTACGGATGGGTGTTGCCATCGTGACCAGTGAACTGAGATAAGGCGGAGCTTTACCTAGCATGGACTTGTAGATGACCTGGAGCCAGTGGGTCTGGCGACGAATATGTAGCGAGGGCCAGCCGACTAGAGCATACAAGTCGCAGTGGTGGGTGGTATAAGGTGCTTTGGTGACAAAACGGATGGCACTATGATAGACTGCATCCAGTTTGCTGAGTAGAGTGTTGGAAGCCATTTTGTAGATGACATCGCCGAAATCGAGGATCGGTAGGATAGTCAGTTTTACTAGGGTAAGCTTGGCGGCGTGAGTGAAGGAGGCTTTGTTGCGGAATAGAAAGCCGACTCTTGATTTGATTTTCGATTGGAGATGTTTGATGTGAGTCTGGAAGGAGAGTTTGCAGTCTAGCCAGACACCTAGGTACTTATAGATGTCCACATATTCAAGGTCGGAACCATCCAGGGTGGTGATGCTAGTCGGGCATGCGGGTGCAGGCAGCGATCGGTTGAAAAGCATGCATTTGGTTTTACTCGCGTTTAAGAGCAGTTGGAGGCCACGGAAGGAGGCTGTATGGCATTGAAGCTCGTTTGGAGGTTAGATAGCACAGTGTCCAATGACGGGCCGAAAGTATATAGAATGGTGTCGTCTGCGTAGAGGTGGATCAGGGAATCGCCCGCAGCAAGAGCAACATCATTGATATATACAGAGAAAAGAGTCGGCCCGAGAATTGAACCCTGTGGCACCCCCATAGAGACTGCCAGAGGACCGGACAGCATGCCCTCCGATTTGACACACTGAACTCTGTCTGCAAAGTAATTGGTGAACCAGGCAAGGCAGTCATCTGAGAAACCGAGGCTATTGAGTCTGCCGATAAGAATATGGTGATTGACAGAGTCGAAAGCCTTGGCGAGGTCGATGAAGACGGCTGCACAGTACTGTCTTTTATCGATGGCGGTTATGATATCGTTTAGTACCTTGAGCGTGGCTGAGGTGCACCCGTGACCGGCTCGGAAACCAGATTGCACAGCGGAGAAGGTACGGTGGGATTCGAGATGGTCAGTGACCTGTTTGTTGACTTGGCTTTCGAAGACCTTAGATAGGCAGGGCAGGATGGATATAGGTCTATAGCAGTTTGGGTCCAGGGTGTCTCCGCCTTTGAAGAGGGGGATGACTGCGGCAGCTTTCAATCCTTGGGGATCTCAGACGATATGAAAGAGAGGTTGAACAGGCTGGTAATAGGGGTTGCGACAATGGCGGCAGATAGTTTCAGAAATAGAGGGTCCAGATTGTCAAGCCCAGCTGATTTGTACGGGTCTAGGTTTTGCAGCTCTTTCAGAACATCTGCTATCTGGATTTGGGTAAAGGAGAACCTGGAGAGGCTTGGGCGAGGAGCTGCGGGGGGCGGAGCTGTTGGCCGAGGTTGGAGTAGCCAGGCGGAAGGCATGGCCAGCCGTTGAGAAGTGCTTATTGAAGCTTTCGATAATCGTGGATTTATCGGTGGAGACCGTGTTACCTAGCCTCAGTGCAGTGGGCAGCTGGGAGGAGGTGCTCTTGTTCTCCATGGACTTCACAGTGTCCCAGAACTTTTTGGAGTTGGAGCTACAGGATGCAAACTTCTGCCTGAAGAAGCTGGCCTTAGCTTTCCTGACTGACTGCGTGTATTGGTTCCTGACTTCCCTGAACAGTTGCATATCACGGGGCTATTCGATGCTATTGCAGTCCGCCACAGGATGTTTTTGTGCTGGTCGAGGGCAGTCAGGTCTGGAGTGAACCAAGGGCTGTATCTGTTCTTGGTTCTGCATTTTTTGAACGGAGCATGCTTATCTAAAATGGTGAGGAAGTTACTTTTAAAGAATGACCAGGCATCCTCAACTGACGGGATGAGGTCAATGTCCTTCCAGGATACCCGGGCCAGGTCGATTAGAAAGGCCTGCTCACAGAAGTGTTTTAGGGAGCGTTTGACAGTGATGAGGGGTGGTCGTTTGACTGCGGCTCCGTGGCGGATACAGGCAATGAGGCAGTGATCGCTGAGATCCTGGTTGAAGACAGCGGAGGTGTATTTGGAGGACCAGTTGGTCAGGATGACGTCTATGAGGGTGCCCTTGTTTACAGAGTTAGGGTTGTACCTGGTGGGTTCCTTGATGATTTGAGTGAGATTGAGGGCATCTAGCTTACATTGTAGGACTGCCGGGGTGTTAAGCATATCCCAGTTTAGGTCACCTAACAGAACAAACTCTGAAGCTAGATGGGGGCGATCAATTCACAAATGGTGTCCAGGGCACAGCTGGGAGCTGAGGGTGGTCGGTAGCAGGCGGCAACAGTGAGAGACTTATTTCTGGAGAGGGTAATTTTCAAAATTAGTAGTTCGAACTGTTTGGGTATGGACCTGGAAAGTATGACATTACTTTGCAGGCTATCTCTGCAGTAGACTGCAACTCCGCCCCTTTGGTAGTTCTATCTTGACGGAAGATGTTATAATTGGGTATGGAAATCTCTGAATTTTTGGTGGCCTTCCTGAGCCAGGATTCAGACACGGCAAGGACATCAGGGTTAGCAGAGTGTGCTAAAGCAGAGAGTAAAACAAACTTAGGGAGGAGGCTTCTGATGTTGACATGCATAAAACCAAGGCTTTTTCGATCACAGAAGTCAACAAATGAGGGTACCTGGGGACATGCAGGGCCTGGGTTTACCTCCACATCACCCGCGGAACAGAGAAGGAGTAGTATGAGGGTGCGGCTAAAGGCTATCAAAACTGGTCGCCTAGAGCGTTGGGGGCAGAGGATAAGAGGAGCAGGTTTCTGGGCATGGTAGAATATATTCAGGGCATAATGCGCAGACAGGGGTATGGTGGGGTGCGGGTACAGCGGAGGTAAGCCCAGGCACTGGGTGATGATGAGACAGGTTGTATCTCTGGACATGCTGGTTGTAATGGGTGAGGTCACCGCATGTGTGGGAGGTGGGACAAAGGAGGTAACAGGGGTATGCAGAGTGGGTCTAGGGGCTCCATTGTGAACTAAAACAATTATAACTAACCTGAACAACAGTATACAAGGCATATTGACATCTGAGAGAGACATACAGCGAGGCATACAGTAATCACAGGTGTTGAATTTGGAAAGCTAGCTAAAAACAGTAGGCGAGGCTAATCCGCTAGCACAACAAACAGCAGGTAAAATGGCGTTGACTAGGCAACGGGGCCGACAGGTAAGACAAACAAGCAGAAAGGAGTACCGTGATTAATGGACAGTCCAGCGTGCGTCAGCTATGTAGCCAAGAGATCAGTGTCCAGGGGGCAGCGGTGGATGGGCAGGGGGGCTGGGCTGGCGAGTGTTATCCAGGTTTTTTTTTTTAAACTAACAATGACTAACTAGCTTGTAGCTAGTTAGCTGGTTAGCGTCTGGAGGTTCTTGAGTGTGTCATAAAAATAAAAATAAGAGTAAAAGTAACAGCGATTCCGTATCACATTGGGTGAGGCAGGTTTCCGGAAGGTATAAACAAATTAAAAATTAAAAAGAGATAGAAAGTAAATGGGGTCAGAGAGTGATTGGGACGCGGTGGTTCAGACGGTTAGCAGGCCTGTGCTAACAAGCTAACAGTTCGTAGGCCCGAGCTAGACAAGGTAGCAGTTAGCGGACCGGAGCTTGACAAGCTAGCCGTTAGCAGGCCGAATTAGCAAGCAGGAGATAGCGAGGGCTAGAGAGTTAACCTTTGGGGGACGTCGCGATGGGGTGAGTCTGTTTATTCCTCTTCATGCGGTGAGCTGGAGATACAGCGATTCAGAAAGCTCGCGGGCCTTGGCCAGCAGATGGATCTTTGGCGATGTCGCAGCGGAAAAGCCTGTTGAAACCCCTCGGACGATTATGTCGGCGGACCAGTCGTGATGGATCGGCGGGGCTCCGTGTCGGCAGTAGAGGGTCAGTAGAGGGTCCAGGCCAATTGGCAAATTAGGTATTTTTGGACCTCTTCAGCAAGTCGGGAGATGGGCTTAGCTCGAGGCTAGCTCCAGGCTAACTGGTGCTTGCTCTGGGACAGAGACGTTAGCCAGGAGTAGCCACTCGGATTGCAGCTAGCTATTTACGATGATCCGGTATAAAGGTTCAGAGCTTGCGGTAGGAATCCGGAGATGTGGTAGAGAAAAAGCAGTCTGATATGCTTTGGGTAGATGTCGCGCTGGTGTCCTAGTTAGCGTTGAAGACCGCTAGCAGTGGCTAGCTAGTAGCTAGTTAGCGGCTAGCTTCTGATGAGGGTTCCGATTCTAAAGTATAGAAAAAGCAGATCCGTACCACATTGGGGGATGCGGGTTGCAGGAGAGTATATTCAGCCTGTAGTTGGAAAGTGAGAATTATCATTGTTTTAGTTCACAATGGAGCCCCTAGTTCCACTCTTCATACCCCTTTTACCTCCTTTGTCCCACCTCCCACACATGCGGTGACCTCACCCATTACAACCAGCATGTCCAGAGATACAACCTCTCTCATCATCACCCAGTGCCTGGGCTTACCTCCGCTGTACCCGCACCCCACCATACCCCTGTCTGCGCATTATGTCCTGAATATATTCTACCATGCCCAGAAACCTGCTCCTCTTATTCTCTGTCCCCAACGCTCTAGGCGACCAGTTTTGATAGCCTTTAGCCACACCCTCATACTACTCCTTCTCTGTTCCACGGGTGATGTGGAGGTAAACCCAGGCCCTGCATGTCCCCAGGCACCCTCATTTGTTGACTTCTGTGATCGAAAAAGCCTTGGTTTCATGCATGTCAACATCAGAAGCCTCCTCCCTAAGTTTGTTTTACTCACTGCTTTAGCAAACTCTGCTAACCCCAATGACCTTGCCGTGTCTGAATCCTGGCTCAGGAAGGCCACCAAAAATTCAGAGATTTCCATACCCAACTATAACATCTTCCGTCAAGATAGAACTGCCAAAGGGGGAGGAGTTGCAGTCTACTGCAGAGATAGCCTGCAAAGTAATGTCATACTTTCCAGGTCCATACCCAAACAGTTCGAACTACTAATTTTGAAAATTACTCTCTCCAGAAATAAGTCTCTCACTGTTGCCGCCTGCTACCGACCCCCCTCAGCTCCCAGCTGTGCCCTGGACACCATTTGTGAATTGATTGCCCCCCATCTAGCTTCAGAGTTTGTTCTGTTAGGTGACCTAAACTGGGATATGCTTAACACCCCGGCAGTCCTACAATCTAAGCTAGATGCCCTCAATCTCACACAAATCATCAAGGAACCCACCAGGTACAACCCTAACTCTGTAAACAAGGGCACCCTCATAGACGTCATCCTGACCAACTGGCCCTCCACATACACCTCCGCTGTCTTCAACCAGGATCTCAGCGATCACTGCCTCATTGCCTGTATCCGCCACGGAGCCGCAGTCAAACGACCACCCCTCATCACTGTCAAACGCTCCCTAAAACACTTCTGTGAGCAGGCCTTTCTAATCGACCTGGCCCGGGTATCCTGGAAGGACATTGACCTCATCCCGTCAGTTGAGGATGCCTGGTCATTCTTTAAAAGGAACTTCCTCACCATTTTAGATAAGCATGCTCTGTTAAAAAAATGCAGAACTAAGAACAGATACAGCCCTTGGTTCACTCCAGACCTGACTGCCCTCGACCAGCACAAAAACATCCTGTGGCGGACTGCAATAGCATCGAATAGTCCCCGTGATATGCAACTGTTCAGGGAAGTCAGGAACCAATACACGCAGTCAGTCAGGAAAGCTAAGGCCAGCTTCTTCAGGCAGAAGTTTGCATCCTGTAGCTCCAACTCCAAAAAGTTCTGGGACACTGTGAAGTCCATGGAGAACAAGAGCGCCTCCTCCCAGCTGCCCACTGCACTGAGGCTAGGTAACACGGTCACCACCGATAAATCCATGATAGGGATGTGATTTGAATCGGACTGTGACTGAAGGAGTGGGATGTTGTTATTTATCTATTTATGTATTTTGTTTTGAGGTCGTTGTTCCCCCTCTTTTCAACATTGGACGTGTATATTTTTCTACAGTTTACTCACCGTACATTAGATGGCGGCAGACAGGTTATATTTGTGTAAATGTCAGTATACCAGAGAAGAACATGACGCTGCTGCACTGTCCAAGTGGGGAACAGGAAGTTCCGGGTCGAAACGACAGAACTGTGCTGTTGTGTGGATAGTGGTTGTGTCCGTTTCAAATGTGTCATTGTAGGTATGTAATAGCATGTTTAACTTTCTAATGTCGAAAGAATTTATAACATGCTAGGTAACAAATCCGTTTCACGTCTGGTAATGGTTTTAATTGTATGTGTTATTTTGGAGTCTAACCGAGTGAGTGAAGAACGTGATTAAAAACTATTTTACAAGTCACATAACTAGACTTTGGGTTTGTCTGAGTGTATGTACATAATTTCGTCAGTCATTTCATAAAGATTCCATTTATTTAAGTTCGTTTTTACATGATCTTGGTTTTGTGTAAAATGTTTGTGAGCTGGTAAATAGCCTCGTCCGAACCATCCTGTTCTCGCGAGTTTATATACACACTGTTTCGTCAATATAAGCTCGCGAGACCTGGATGATTCGGACGAGGCAAGTCAAATGGCGGCTTCAACGGTTTCGGTCGTCTTTCTAGGAGTTTGCTCGTGGTGAAATGGCGACATGAGGCTGTGTGATGAAGTGTCAAAATAGAGGGAAGCTAGCTGAAGTTATCCTTCACCATTTGGTGAGAGAGGCCAACTGCATGGATTGGCGTCGATTAATACGGATGAATCGGTTCACGTATCAAACCCATTCCATGGAGGACCAAGTGCCTGCTTGTTTTAGCTCCATACTTGTACTTGATACATGTGTACTAATATTGTACTAATATTCAGACACATTTAGTTGTTTCTATGTTTATCTATAATTCAGGGTTTTCATACGGGGCTTCAAGTAAATAAATATTAGTGCCTGAAAAAGTCCTTGAATTTGACTTGCCACTATATGATCCCTGATAATTCTTAATATGGTGTGAATGGGAAATACATTTGGTTTTTGTGAGTGAAATAATACAGTGAAGACAAGGTTATTCAGGAAAATAGTACATAGTGCTGCCTGAAACATACTGTGATCTTGTACTAAATGGTTTTTGAGTCATTTATGCATTTATGTGAATTTAGGAAATCTACGATAGATTAAGTGCACTTATGTTGTGCAATTTAAAATGTGTACTTTGTGTCTAACGTGAATGAATGTTTTGTCAGGGATTATCTACCTGATCTACTGAAATTAGATATTTGAACAAGAAAAAATAGAAAATATTTTTACAGAATAAAGTGCCAGAACTGTCAAGAATATAACTCTTGTGTCCGTTTGTCTTTATTACTACAGACCGACTCAGATTAAGTCTGAGGCCGGTAACATCAACAGTGAGGACAAACCCAGCCTGCCACTCTCCTTCCACACTGAGTAGAAACCTACAGTCACTGGGACCTGATTGTGACAGTGGAGCCCAGTTTGCACTGCAGGATCCAGAGATGGCATCAGTGAAGCTGGAAGACTGCAGTCAAACACTGGAGCTGAATGTCAACATTAAAGATGAAGAAGAGGAGGAGAAGATTGGGACAATTGTTAGTCATGGTAAGAGCTGGTTCTATCTATAAATTATCTTCATATATTAGACCTCCATAAGTTATGACCAGTCTATTGCTAGGTTGAATTCTGTAATTCTGACATCACACATCCCTGAACAACTCAAGACTTCACAGCGAAGCAAAACATTTAAAAACTAACGCCTGCCTTTGCCCACACATTGTCTCAAGAACGTTGAAAATGTTTAATACCCTCAATCACCAAGTTAGGCATTCATTTCAACATAGCCTCATTTCAAAAATATAATTTGTTTGGCACAGAATATCAGTCAAAATCACTGTTTGGAGAAGTGTTGAACATAACCAGTAGACTACCACATCCTGATGATTTATATCTGATACATATATATTTAATATTTAATAGATCAATTTGTAGAAACATCTCAAGGATGATCAATGGAAACAGGATGCACCTGAGTTCATTTGAAAAGTTTGGGGTCACTTAACACCAGTCTCAACGTCAACAGTGAAGAAGTGACTCCGGGATGCTGGCCTTCTAGGCAGAGTTGTAAAGGCCAGTTTTATTGCTTCTTTAGTCTGAACCACAGTTTTCAGCGACATAAATTCAAAAGGGTTTTCTTTGATTTTTTTACCCCTTTTTCGTGGATTCCAATTGTTAAGTAGCTTCTATCTTGTCTCATCCCTACAACTCCTGGGCTCGGGAGAGACGAAGGTTGAACGTCATGCGTCCTCCGATACACAACCCAAACAAGCCGCACTGCTTCTTAACCCAGAGTCTCTGGTGGCACAGCTGGCGCTGCAGTACAGCGCCCTTAACCACTGCACCACCCGGGAGGCCCTCAAAAGGGTTATCAAATTATCAATTAGCCTTTTAAAATGATCAACTTGGATTAGCTAACACAACATGCCATTGGATCACAGGAGTGATGGTTGCTGATAATGGGCCTCTGTACTCCTATGTAGATATTCCATAAAATATCTGCCGTTTCCAGCTACAATAGTCATTTACAACAATAACAATGTCTTCACTGTATTTCTGATCAATTTGATGTTATTTTAATGGACAAACAATGTGTACATTACAGCCTTCTTCTAAAATTGATTACATGTTTTTCCTAGTCAATCTACACACAATATCCCATAATGACAAAGCCAAAACAGGTTTTTAGAAAGTCTTGCAAATGCAATTAAAAATAATAATAATTGCTTATTTACATAACGTTTCAGACCCTTTGCTATGAGATGATCCTTGAGATGTTTTTTCAACTTGGAGTCCACCTGTGGTAAATTCAATTGATTGGACATGATTTGGACAGGCACACACCTGTCTATGTCAGGTCCCACAGTTGACCGTGCATGTCAGAGTTAAAACCAAGTCATGAGGTGGAAGGATTTGTCCGTCTAGCTCCTTGACAGGATTGTGTCGGCACAGATCTGGAGACAGGTACCAAAACATTTCTGCAGCATTAAAGGTCCCAAGAACACAGAGGCCTCCATCATTCTTCAATGGAAGAAGTTTGGAACCATCAAGACTCTTCCTAGAGCGGGCCACCCGGACAAACTGAGCAATCGGGGGAGAAGGGCCTTGGTCAGGGAGGTGGCCAAGAACCCTGATGGTCACTCTGACAGAGCTCCAGAGTTCCTCTATGGAGACGAGAGAATCTTCCAGAAGGACAATCATCTCGGCAGGACTCCACTAATCAGGTCTTTATGGTAGAGTGCCCAGACGGAAGTCACTCCTCAGTAAAAGGCACATGACAGTCCACTTGGAGTTTGCCAAAAGGCACCTAAAGGACTCTGACAATGAGCTTGAGAGGATCTGCAGAGAAGAATGGGAGAAACTCCCCAAATACAATTGTGCCAAGCTTGTAGCTTCATACCCAACAGGCTGTAATCGATGCCAAAGGTGCTTCAACTAACTATTGTGTAAAGGGTCTGAATACTTACATAAATGTAATATTTCATGTTATTTCTAAAAACCTGTTTTTGCCCTTGTCATTATGGGTATTGTGTGTCGACTGATGAGAATTAGAATAAGACTGTAATGTAACAAAAACAAAAAGCCAAGGGGTCTGAATACCTTTTGAATGCATTGTAGACGTTATTTCATGCTGCTAAGACTTGTATGGATGACAACAGTATTGCCAGCATTTGTTTTATTCACTGGGCTATCTGGAGTGATCAGAGAGTAGACTAAAGAAGTGGAGTAGACAAACTGCCAGTGTTTTGAAGTTCTATGAAATGAGTCTGTGTAGTTACTAACCCCCTTTGTCACGAGAATTTCTATCCCAATGTTCTAACTGAACTATTTTATAACTCCATCTGTATCCTAGAGGTTGTAAGGCTCTAAGTTTGAATAAACAGAGTCCCAGCATACAAATGATCAATTCTTTATTCAGAGAGCTCTGCCCTCTCAAATTCAGAGCCCATCTTTTATACACACATCAGTCGAGAACCCCACCCTGCTTTAGGATGGCTGTATTGTTCCACTGTACACTTACATTGTTTATCATATTCTGCAACATGTTTCATGATTTTCTGCAAGCCTAACAGTTTCTCCACTCCGGGTGGGGACAGAATGTCCTGTAGGGAACATAATGTTGTAATTCTATCTTGCCAAAGCTGCACATATTACCCACTTATAGTCTTATGTGTCAAATGGATTTCACACACAGTGAAAGATTAGTGGAATCTGTGTGGGTAGCTGGACAGGTAGGATGACTGACGGTGAAGGTGAACAGGTGGTCACGTGTCAGGTGACAGAGGAATGGATGAGACTGAGGCAGGAATTCCTTTAACCATAAAGTGGTATATTTACTGAGTAGTGTGGATTCATGGACGCACAGAACTTCTGGATCAGATGGAGTTAAGGAAGAGAAAGCAGCGAGATCAGGCGATGGCAATTTCCTCCTTTTATGGAGTTGAGATCTGTCGGACATTTCCACCTGACCTAATTAAAGCGCCCCTGGCCCAGCTGAGTAAATGGCAATGAATTAAAGGATTATTCCACCAACTCCATGTGCCTTTTCTACACACAGTGATACATTTTCAGGGTGAAATATCTTAGTCGTTACTTTAAACACAAATTCTACTATCACCCTTGTGATTTTGAGTGGAGGATGGTATAGCTCATCATTTTCATCACCTTTGCCTCTTATTCGTTTTTGACTCCTACCCAGTTTTAGAATAGTTTGATTCCCCTTCCCATACAGCCAACTGAAATGAATACATACACTACCGTTGAAAAGTTTAGGGTCACTTAGAAATGTCCTTGTTTTTGAAAGAAAAGTATGTTTTTTTGGTCCATTAAAATAACATCAAATTGACCATTAATACAGTGGAGACGTTGTTAATGTTGTAAATGATTTGTAGCTGGAAACGGATGATTTTTTTAAATGGAATATCTACATAGGTGTACAGAGGCCCATTATCAGCAACCATCACTCCTGTGATCCAATGGCATGTTGTGTTAGCTAATCCAAGTTTATCATTTTAAAGGGCTAATTGATCATTACAAAACCTGTTGCAATTATGTTATAAAACGGTCCTTTTTTAGACTAGTTGAGTATCTGGGTCATTTGTCAGTTCGATTACAGGCTCAAAATGGCCAGAAACAAAGACCTTTCTTCTGAAAGTCGTCAGTCTATTCTTGTTCTGAGAATTGAAGGCTATTCCATGTGAGAAATTTCCAAGAAACTGAAGATCTCGTGCAGTTCTGTGTCCTACTCCCTTCACAGAACAGTGCAAACTGGCTCTAACCAGAATAGAAAGAGGAGTGGGAGGCCCCTGTGCACAACTGGGCAAGAGGACAAGTATTGTAGAGTGTCTAGTTTGAGAAACAGACGTCTCACAAGTCCTCAACTGGCAGCTTCATTAAATAGTACCCGCAAAACACCAGTCTCAATGACAACAGTGAAGAGACGACTCCGGGATGCTGGCCTTCGAGACACTATTCTGGTTAGAGACTGTTTGCATTGTTCTGTGAAGAGAGTAGTACACAGCGTTGTACGAGATCTTCAGCCGTTTCCAGCTACGATAGTCATTTACAACATTAACAATGTTTACACTGTATTTCTGATCACTTTGACATTATTTGATTGGACAAAAAATGTGCTATTCTTTCAAAAACATGGACATTTGTAACTTTAGAATTTATTCATTTATTTCACCACAAATGGTAGTGTATTTAAAATATATATTTTTTTAACCTTTATTTAACTTTCTTAGCATACTGGTTATTGTCCGGAATTTCCGATGACTGACGTGCCCAAAGTAAACTGCCCAGAAGCTAGGATATGCATATACTTGATAGCATTGGATAGAAAACACTCTGAAGTTTCTAAAACTGTAAAAATAATGTCTGTGGGTATAACAGAACTGATATGACAGGCGAAAATCTTGAGTAAAATCCATCCGGAATTTTCATTTCTTGAGGTCACAGATTTTTTCAATGCTTGCCTATGGGATATTCAAATTGATAGGACCCAGATTGCAGTTCCTTTGGCTTCCACTAGATGTCAACAATCTTTAGAAAGGGTTTCATGCTTGTTTTTTGAAAAATGAGTATTTGTAGTTTTTCAAAGATGTCCCCCATTAGAAAAGTAGTCATGTTGCACGCATCAACGAGAGTGCGCTCTTCGTTATTTATCTTTGCTATTGAACACACTAATCTCTGTCTTAAATATTATTGTTTATTTACATATTAGAATACCTGAGGATTAATTGGAAACTTCGTTTGACTTTTTTGGACGATCTTTACCGGTAACCTTTAGGATTCGTTTGTGTGCATGTTGAACGAGTGACCTACTGAATCAAGCGCGCCATCGAAACTGATACTTTTGGGATATAATGAAGGATATTATTGAACAAAACGACCGTTCATTGTGTAGCTGGGACCCTTGGGATTGCAATCAGAGGAAGATCTTCAAAGGTAAGTGATTTATTTAATTGCTGTCTGTGATTTTGTGACGCCTGTGCTGGTTGAAAAAGTATTTTGACGTGGGGAGCTGTCCTTAGATAATCGCATGGTATGCTTTCTCCGTAAAGCCTTTTTCAAATCTGACAACGCAGTTGGATTAACAAGAAGCTTTTAAAGTATGTAAGACACTTCTATTTTCATGAATGTTTAATATTCCGATTTTTGTATTTTGAATTTCGCGCTCTGCAATTTCACAGGATGTTGTCGTAGGTGTCCTGCTAGCGTTTGGACATAGGCAAGTCAGTTAAGAAAACATTCTTATTTTCAATGATGGCCTAGGAACATTGGGTTAACAGCCTTGTTCAGGGGCAGAACGACAGATTTTTACCTTGTCCGCTCGGGGATTCGATCTTGCAACCTTTCGGTTGCTCTAACCACTAGGCTACCTGTCACCCGGTATGGCCAGAAGAGGACTGGTCACCACTCTGAGCTTGGTTCCTCTCTCCAAAGAGTGGATCTGAGTTTACATAGGAGCGTTACGTTCAGTAGTTCCACAACATCCGGTGATTTTTGCAGAAAGCCACATCAATTACGGAAATGCTCATAATAAATGTTGATGAAAATACAAGAATTATGCACAGAATTATAGATACACTTCTCCTTAATGCAACCGCTGTGTCCGATTTGCAGAAAGCCAAAAAAAAAAAAAAAAAAACTTTACCAAAAAAGCATAATCTGAGTATGGCGCTCAGACAACAAAATCAAGCCAAACAAATGTCCGCCATGTTGGAGTCGAGAGATGTCAGAATAACATGATAAATATTCACTTACCTTTGATGATCTTCATCAGAATGCACTCCCAGGAATCCCAGGTCCACAATAAGTGCTTGTTCTGTTCGATAATGTACATCATTTATTTCAAAATAGCTCATTTTGTTGGCGCGTTCAGTACACAATCTAAACTCACCAAGCGCTTTCACTAGTTTCAGACGCATAGTCAAAAAAAGTTCTGTTACAGTCCATAGCAACATGTCAAACGATGTTTAGAATCAATCTTTAGGGCGTTTTTAACATAAATCTTCATTAATGTTCCAACCGGACAATTCCTTTGTCTGTACAAATGAAGTGGAACTTAGCTACCTTTCACGTGAGCGCGCCAGACTGAGGCTGTGGCACTCTGCCAGACCACTCACTCATAGAGCACTTATGAGACCCTCCTTTAGAGTAGAATCCTCAAAACAGGTTCTAAATACTGTTGACATCTAGTGGAAGCCCTGGGAAGTGAAAAATAACTAACATCACACGGTATCTTCAATAGGAGCTTAACTACAAACCTCAGATTTCCCACTTCCTGGTAGGATTTTTTTCTCAGGATTTTGCCTGCCATATGAGTTCTGTTATACTCACAGACATCATTCAAACAGTTTTAGAAACGTCAGAGTGTTTTCTATCCAAATGTTCTATTTATATGCATATTCTAGCTTTTTCGGCTGAGTAGCAGGCAGCTTAATTTGGGCACGTTTTTCATACAAGCTACCCAATACTGCCCCCTACCCCAAAGAAGTTAACTTCACTAGGGTAGGGGGCAGCATTTGGAATTTTGGATGAAAAGCGTGCCCAAATTCAACTGCCTGCTACTCGGGCCCATAAGCTAGGATATGCATACAATTAGTCGATTTGGATAGAAAACACTGTTAAAATAATGTCTGAGTATAACATAACTGATATGGCAGGCGAAAACCAGAGGAAAATCCAACCAGGAAGTACTATTATTTTGAAAGGCTGTTTTTCCATTGAAAGCCTATCCACCATACAAAGACTTAGGACCCAGTGGAAATCTGTCTTCCTCAACATGTGACCAGTCTTTAGGCAGTGTTTCAGGCTTTTACTCTGAAAAATGAGGGAGATACACCGCTTTCAATGAGAGGACAGTGGAAATTTCCATCCATGAGCCAGGCACGTGATCGGGAGCGCGCATTTCTTGTTTACCTTTTTCCATTGACAAAGCTTTTGTCCGGTTGAAATATTATTGATTATTTATGACAAAGGCAACCGAAATATTGATTTTAAACATCGTTTGACATGTTTCTACTATCTTTTATTGTGTTTTTTTACTTTTTGAGAGTGCTTATTGTGCCTTTGGATTTCTGAACTAAACGCACCAACAAAACTGAGGTATTTGGAAATAAAGATTAACTTTATCGAAGAAAACAAACATTTATTGTCGAACATGGAGACCTGGGAGTGCCACCAGATGAAAATCATCAAAGGTAAGTGATTCATTTTAATGCTATTTCTGACTTTTGTGAAGCTCTCCTTGGTTGGAAAATGTAGTATGGGTTTCTGTGTCTAGTCGCTGAACTAACATAATCGCAGAGTGTGCTTTCGCCGTAAAGCCTTTTTGAAATCTGACACAGCGGTTGCATTAATGAGAAGTTTATCTGTATTTGTATGTTTAACACTTGTATCTTTTATCAATATTTATGAGTATTTCTGTTTTTTGATGTGGCTCTCTACTTTCATCGGATGTTTGTTTGAGACAATGCAATTCTGAACACAACACACCAATTTCAAATGGGGTTTTTGGACATAAAGATGAACTTTATCGAACAAAACACATATTTATTGTGTAACATGAAGTCCTGTGAGTGCCATCTGATAAAGATCATCAAAGGTTAGTGATTAATTTAATCGCTATTTCTAACTTTTATGAGACCTCTCCTTGGCTGGAAAATGACTATGGTTTTCTGTGACTAGGTGCTGACCTAACATAATCGATTGGTGTGCTTTCGCCGTAAAGCCTATTTGAAATCGAACACTGTGGCTGGATTTACAAGAAGTTTATCTTTAAAATGGTGTAAAATAATTTTAATTATGGGATTTGAACCAGACAGGTTAAGCACTTTGTGACAACTACTGATGTAAAAAGTGCTTCATAAAATACAGTTGATTAACATGTATATCACATCAACTGACTGTTTTTTCTGATGTTCACACAGGGTACCATGTTGAGACATTCTCCACATCCAGAGAGCAACAGCAGGAAGACCAGAGAGCTAAGAGGTCTCATCACTGCCCACATTGTGAAGAGATTTTCCCATTTCTATCAAAGCTAAAAATACACCTAAAAATACACACAGGAGATAAGCCTTTCTTCTGCCCTGACTGTGGAACTAGTTTCTCTCAGCTTTCCCACTTAAAATCACATGAACATATACATACAGGGGAGAAGCCATACTCTTGCTCTGACTGTGGAAAATGCTTCACAACATCAACATATCTAAAAGTTCACCAGAGAACACACACAGGAGAGAAGCCTTACGTCTGCTCTGACTGTGGGGCGAGTTTCTCTCAGCTGGGCACCTTAAAAACACACCAACTTATACACACAGGAGAGAAGCCTTACGTCTGCTCTGACTGTGGGGCGAGTTTCTCTCATCTGGGCAACTTAAATACACACCAACGTATCCATACAGGAGAAAAACCTTACTACTGCCCTGACTGTGGGGAGAGATTCTCTCAAAAGACCAACTTAAAAGCACACCAACAAATACATACAGGAGAGAAGCCTTACTTCTGCTCTGACTGTGGGAAGAGTTTCTCTCGCCAGAGCAACTTAAATACACACCAACTTATACACACTGGTGAGAAGCCTTACTTCTGCTCTGACTGTGGAAAATGCTTCAAAACATCAACTGAGCTAAAAGTTCACCAGAGAACACACACAGGAGAGAAGCCTTACGTCTGCTCTGACTGTGGGGCGAGTTTCTCTCATCTGGGCAACTTAAAAACACACCAACGTATCCATACAGGAGAGAAGCCTTACTACTGCTCTTTCTGTGGAAAACGTTTCTCCCAATTAGGTACCTTGAAATCACATGAACTTATACATACAGGAGAGATCCTTACTCCTGCTCTGAATGTGTAAAATGCATCAAAACATCAACTCATCTAAAAGCTCATCAGAGAACACACACAGGAGAGAAGCCTTATTCCTGCTCTGACTGTGGAAAACGTTTTAAAACATCAAATGAGCTAAAGGTTCATCAGAAGACTCACACAGGAGAGAAGCCTTTCTTCTGCTCTGACTGTGGTATATGTTTTGAAACATTAGGTTATATTAAGGTTCACCAGAGAACACACACAGGAGAGAAGCCTTACATCTGCTCTGACTGTGGGGCGAATTTCTCTCTGCTGGGCAACTTAAAAACACACCAACGTATACACACAGGAGCGAAGCCTTATTCCTGCTCTGACTGTGGAAAATGTTTGTGAACATTATATGAGCTAAAAGTTCATCAGAGAACACACACAGGAGAGAAGCCTTACGTCTTCTCTGACTGTGGAAAATGCTTCAAAACATCAAGTTATCTAAAAGTTCATCAGAGAACACACACAGGAGAGAAGCCTTATTCCTGCTCTGACTGTGGAAAACATTTAAAACATCAAGTGAGCTAAAGGTTCATCAGAAGACTCACACAGGAGAGAAGCCTTTCTTCTGCTCTGACTGTGGGGCGAGTTTCTCTCAGCTGGGCACCTTAAAAACACACCAACGTATACACACAGGAGCGAAGCCTTATTACTGCTCTGACTGTGGAAAATGTTTTAAAACATCAAATGCGCTAAAAGTTCACCAGAGAACACACAGGAGAGAAGCCTTACTTCTGCTCTGACTGTGGGAAGAGTTTCTCTCACCAGAGCAACTTAAAAACACACCAACGTATACATTAACTTCATGTGGGTACCTGGGACGGTTGCGTCCCACCTGGTCAACATCGGTGAAATTGCAGAGTGACCGATTCAAATTTAATTACTATAAACATTTACATTTCATGAAATCACAAGTGTAATACATCAAAATAAAGCTTAACTTGTTAATCTAGCCGCCATGTCAGATTTCAAAAAGGCTTTAAGGCGAAAGCAAACCATGCGATTATCTGAGGACGGCGCTCAGCACACAAAACATTACATACAGTTACCAGCCAAGTAGACTAGTCACGAAAGTCAGAAATATAATGACCTTCATATGGTTGCACTCACAACACTCCCAGTTACACAATAAAGGTTCATTTTGTTCGATAAAGTCCCTCTTTATATCTTGAAACCTCCATTTTGTTGGCACATTTTGTTCTGTAATCCAATGGCTCAAATGCGGTCACAAGAGGCAGACGAAAATTCCAAATAGTATCCGTAAAGTTTGTAGAAACATGTAAAACTATGTTTATAATCAATTCCCAGGTTGTTTTAGCCTAAATAATCGATAATATTTCAACTGGCAACATTGTCGTCAATATAGAAGAAAAACAAGAAAGGTGCGCTCTGCAGGACCCAGCTCTGGGGACATCCCACTATCCACTGACTCAATGTGGTCATTCTCCCTCATTTTTCAGAATACAAGCCTGAAACAATGTCTAAAGACTGTTCACATCTAGTGTTAGCCATAGGGAACAGAATCTGGGTCTTATCCCTTTAAATGGTGGATAGGCTTTCATTGGAAAAACAGCCATTTCTAAATAATGGCACTTCCTGGATGGATTTTCCTCATGTTTTTGCCTGCCTTTTCAGTTCTGTTATACTACAGACAATATGTTTTAAGTTTTAGAAACTTTGGAGTGTTGTCTTTCCAATTCTACTAATTGTATGCATTTCCTAGCTTCTGGTCCTGAGTAGCAGGCAGTTTACTTTGGGAACGCTTTTAATCCGGAGGTGAAAATAGTGACCCCTACCCTCGTGAGGTTAAGGAGAAAAGCCTCATCGGTTCTCTGATCAGCTAAGAATAAAGTCACTCCATCACTTAATTCTCATCTCATAAAAGAAGTTGTAATTGGATCAAATGAAGAAAGCGTAGAACACTGTAATCCGATTGGTTCTCACTGTGAGAGAACTGTGCAGAGGAGAGGGAGCGTTCTAGATTTTAGCCTCTCTTTACTTTACCAATCAGTGTGCACCTTGTCAGAGTGTTTGAATCTCATCACTTGGCAACTACTTACTACTTTTTAGCTATTACTTAGCATGTTAGCTACCCTTTCTCCTAAACCCATTTAACTCTATCTTAAACCCCTCACCCCTAACCAAGCTAACGTTAGCAACAACAAATTGGAATTCGTAACATATCATACATATTACAAGTTCGTAACATATTGTATGAATAACAATGCGTAAAATAACATAAGAATTGTAATTCTTAACATACGATACGTCCTGCAAGTCGTATTATACTGAACAACAATCTAAACGTAACAATTTCAAAGATTTACAGTTTGTATAAGGAAATCAGTCAAATGAAATAAATGAGGCCCTAATCTATGTTAGTTTACATTACATTGGACCTCCAATATAAACTAAACATGTAAAGTGTTGGTTTCATGAGCTGAAATAAAAAGATCCAGCACAAAAAGCTAATGTCTCTCAAATGTTGTGCACAACTTTGTTAGTGAGCATTTCAGCCTTTGTCAAGATAATCCATCCACCTGACAGGTGTGGCATATCAAGATGCTGATAAAACAGCATGGTCATTACACAGGTGCACCTTGTGCTGGGGGACAATAAAAGGCCACACAACACAATATCACAGATGTCTCAAGTTCAGGGAATTTGCCATTCTCATGATGACTGCAGGAATGTCCACCAGAGCTGTTGCCAGAGAACTCAATATTTATATCTCTACCATTAGCCACCTCTAACGTCCTTTTAGAGAATTTGGCAGTACATCCAACCGGCCTCACAACTGCAGATCACATGTAACCACGGCAGCCCAGGACCTCTTCACCTGCATGATTGTCCGAGGTGGTGGCACCCCACCATTGGGGTGCCAGGACAGAGAAGTGCTTTGACTGGGCTGAGAGGGAGCTTGACCTCCTGTAGCAGTGGGACTGCCATGAGACCAGAGGTAGCAGAACTGAGTGCTCGGGTTGGGATACAGGGTTTGAGCCTGAAGGTAGAGATGTGGCAGTTCCTCTTGCTTCACCGTGAGTAAACACCATTGTCTTGTAGTGGATGTGAGCTTCGACTGGAAGCAAGTGGAATGTACGGAGGAGCAGGGTGACATGGGGGAACTTGGGAAGGTTAAACACCCAGATGGACTGCAGTGTTCTAGATAAGTTCAGTGGCGACCCATCATTCAGGGCAGGTGAGCCACCTGTTTTGAGCCCCACAGTTATAGCGATAAAGTGTGAAAAAAATGATCTGTTTGCAACCAATGTAAAAAAACAACAACTTATAATTGAGTTATTAATAAATCCTCAAACAAAAATGGTCTCTTTTGTTTTCTTGAGTAAGGCAGCTCCAAAATGCAGGTCTTTCGGCCTAGCTCATTGCCTTCTTCGGAGGTGGGGCAAGCCAGCAGAAAATACGGAGCGTTGTGCCGTGATTGGCTCAGTGTTCTGTCATTAATGGGGACAATACGTCACTACCAAGTCTAAGGGTAGAAATTGAAAATTCAAGCCCCTTGGGTGCTGCCGTAGAGCTACATTAGAAGTGCCCGTCCATGAAGGCTCAAGGTCATTGTCCACAGATAAAATAACGTCAAATCATGTGATATCTACAGTCGCTTTGATTGGACTGATCATGTCAACATCATACTTTCAAAATCTGAGCTAGCAACATCATCATGAATCAAGTCGACAATCTACTGGCAAATCCTTTTTAATCTTTGTCATATGAAGAGAAATAATGATAAATTATTTATAAAATGTATCGGTGCTCATCGGCCATTGGACATAATTATTACACAACAAATTGCAAATTCAGCCATGAGTGGTTTGGAAAGTATCAGTGGCTAACTGCAAGCATCGCAAAGCAATCATTAGCCTACAATTCATTGGAGTGGCTCTGTGGTCTCAAGTCTAAGATTAAGGGGTTATTTTCCTAGTTTAAAATGGTAAACATTCAACATTGGCCATGCTGTCAATGAAGCTTGATTTGTGCCGTGCTCAAAACAACATAACTCAGTACTTCAAAATCTTACTTGAGTGAGTTCAATACAACTGGGAACTCAGAGAGAAACAAAAAATGGGAAAATATGTTTTGAACTTTCATCCAACTCGGAATTGTAAATTGGGAACTTGGGCCTCTTTCTACAGCTTTGACCTGAAGATCACTGACGTCATCAGTTTTTTTTTCCTGAGTTCCCAGTTGTCTTGAAAGCACCATAAATCCAGAGAATGCCAGACTTTGATGACAAAGTTTGAGGACAAAATATGCCCACGAAGGACTGCCGCGCCACCTTCCTGTTCAAGTGAGCACAACACAACAAGGTGAGTCCAAAAATGTCTTGTATGCTGCTGCATAAATTATGTAATATACCAGGGAGATGTGTATACTGTAGCTAAGAAAGTAATACTAAGTCTATGTTGTGTAGTAAGATGTCAGTAGCCCATGTGCCTCACCTTAATAATTTGGTCTATTTTCACCTCTTAATTTTGCCCACTGCTCTGACTTGGTGGTTCACATGTAGCCAATAAACAGTTTTTGAGTCATCATTGAATATTGTAAGGGTTTTCATTGTCTGCTTATATGCCCCTTTATTTATCCTACGGTTCTGACTTGGCATACAGAGAGAACACTGTAAGAATGGCCCATGTTCTGAATTTTGTCGCTTTGCATTTCAAAAGGGCTGCACAAATAGTTATATTGAATATGTCCGTCATAGCTCGCTCATTGATGTCTTAATCGAAATTACGGATTGCCTCTCATCCGCTTTTCGTCCCCTTATGCCATAGTTTGAACATCTCAATTGTCAGTAGAAACCACATTTGTTTAAGCAAGTCAGCCATGTTATTTTAAAAGGCAGTAAATGAGGCCTAATGAACTGTTTTGATGACAGACAAGGCTCAGCTGATAGCCAGGTGTAGCAGTGGTAAGATGTTGGGACTATGCTGTTTGGTCCTAACAGTTTGTGGGCACCGTTATTGTGCAGTTAATGTATTGTTTAGTGGCTTTTCTGGCATGCATCCCACTTTAATTATTTATTTATTTAACTAGATAAGTCAGTTAAGAACAAATTCTTATTTACAATTAAGGCTTTCCCCAGCCAAACCGGGAATATGCTGGGCCAATTGTGCGCTTCCCTTTGGGACTCTTAATCATGGCCGGATGTGATTGAGCCTGGATTCGAACCAGGGACTGTAGTGATACCTCTTGCACTGAGATGCATTGCCTAAGACCGCTGCGCCACTCGGGAGCCCTTAAAATTTTTGTGCCCAACGTGGGGCAGGAGTTGGATGGCACAAGCTGGGAGCCCAGCCAACAGAGATTTGAGAAATGTTTTTCTACTCTTCTCCAGATCTGTGCCTCACCACAAACCTGTCTCGAAGCTCGACAGAACCTTTCTGAGACCTCATTGCTTGGTTTTTGCTTTGACTTGCATTGTCAACTATTTTGACAGGTGTGTGCTTTTCCAATCATGTCCAATCATTTGAATTTACCACAGGAGGACTCCAATGTAGAAACATCTCAAGGATGATCAATGGAAACAGGATGCACTTGAGCTGAATTTTGAGTCTCAGAGCAAATGGTCTGAATATTTATGCAAATGAGGATTCATTTTTATAAATTTGCTAAAATGTATAAAAAACTTAGCGAAAAATATGTCATTATGGGGTATTGTGTGTATATTGATGAGCGGTATACATTTTTTTTTGTATAAGGCTGTAACGTAACAATATATGGAAAAAGTCAAGGGGTCCTGTATAATGCCCTGTATATGCTTTAAACTACAATTTAAGGATCTGAAGTGGTAAACACAATGGCATAATGGAAAATGCATGTCCAATGGTTATCTCTGTTTTAGTATTATCCACATTTAGTCACCTAGGTAGATTAGTGGTTATCTCTATTAGTATTATCTCTGTATTAGTATTACCCACATTAAAACACCTAGGTAGAGCAGTGGTTATCTCGGTATGAGTATTATCTCTGTATTACCCACATTAAAACACCTAGGTAGAGCAGAGAGGACAGAGCATGTGGCTTTGCAACACACAGGTGTTTCATCTCCACACTGGGATGATTTTAACAGTGTAACGCCACACAGGCCTCATGCCTCTCAGGTAGGAGGGTACCAGAAGTAAAATAATAATAAACACAAAACTAAAGAAGGAGCACACAGTCACCAACAATATGTCCCTGTTGTCAATACTTTCAACTGGCCCAGCTCGCTGTTACAGTACAGCACCACCAAGCAGGTCAAGAGGTGTGTTTTCCCTTCAGCATCTGCATGTGGCATAAGCTCACTAAAATGTTTAACCTTGGCTGTGAGTGATGGGAAAAAAATCTGACTACGGCAATTACTTGAATAATTCAATGGATGTTTTGTTTACAAACTTGCTGAGTAATTTGTCTTGTTTTAAAAAAGAATTGACTTCGCTATGGGGCCGTCAATGGGAATGGGAATTGGGCCGTGCTTCAGCTGAACTGCAGTACCGAAAATGCCCTCTGAGCACAGTGGAATGCATGCTTGTAGACTGGAAGCCTGGCCCCTTGATCCGAGAAGGGGGTAATTGCAGACCGCAATTTGGGGCGTTCTCTGATATCGGGTGTTTCATCGTATCAAGTTTACACCAATTGATGCTCCCCATTGGTCCTTAACCGTTTCTTTTGCGTTGGGGACAACAGTTGTTGAGAACTGTAGCATTGTAGCTGAGCTTAACCTTAACCCTTTTCCTAACCTTAATCTCAGTCTCCTAACCACCGTTAATTATCATAACCTGCCACGTTAGTTATCCAAACCTGCATGGTAAACAAATCCCTAACCCTCACCCTTTTCCTAACCTTAACCTCAGTCTCTTAACCTCCACTTTAATTGTCCTAACCTGTTATGTATGCTTTGTGCCTAGTTAAATAAATAAATAAACAAAACATTTAACAAATAGTCTCCATCAGTTTCATAACACCGAAACTGACCAATGGCATGTATCCATTTTTATTATATCAGGGAACATCCACATCAAGAAACTGTACAGTAGTTCTCCTACTGGGAGGCGCGGGAAATAGTTTAAAGAGCGATTGGTGCTGAGGACGCTATGGCAGTGGATGCCCCGCAGCCTGTTGAGATTCATAATGTCGTTTACCAGTTGACGGATACCGATTGTAGAGATAAATTGTATGTGCGGCTGAAAGGTTTATGGGAGTTCAGGAATTGATATTGAAAGCATTGCAGGCAGTGGTGTAAAAAGTACCCAATTGTCATATGAGTTAAAGTAAAAATACTTGAGTCAACGAAAAGATGAAATAAGTATCAAAAGTAAATGTAATTGCTAAAATATACTTAAGTATCAAAGGTAAAAGTATAAATAATTTCAAATTCATTACATTAGGCAAAATAGACAGCACGATTTTCTTGTAGTTTAAATGTACGGATAGTCAGGGGCACACTCCAACACAGACACAGCGCACGTTCCTAAATTCGCTCTGGCTAAATACTCTATCAGAGCACTCTGGTCTGAGTGCCAGAGGACAGAATACTTGATGAAAAACGAACGCCCAACACCCCTTGAATACGACCGGTGTCAGTAAACACAATATACTTAAGTACTTTACACCACTGATTGCAGGGAATACTGACTGAAGATGTTCCTCCCTACGAGGCCCATGAGACTGTGTAGGGATGTGATTTGAATCGGGCTGTGACTGAAGGAGTGGGATGTTTTATTTATCTATTTTTGTATTTTTGTATTTTGTTTTGATGACGTTGTTTCCACGATGGACATGTATTTATTTCAACAGTTTACTAACCTTACAGTAGGTGGAGGCAGACACGTTATATTGTGTAAACGTCAGTATACCAGAGAAGAAGATGACGCTGTTGCACTGTCATAGTTGGGAACAGGAAGTTCCGGGTAGAAAACGACAGAACTGTGTTATGTCGATAGTGGTTGTGTCCGTTTCAAATGTATTATTACAGGTATGTAATAGCACGTTTTAAACTTTCTAATGTCGAAAGAATGTATATTATGTTAGGTAACAAATCCGTCAATGTATTATCACGTTCGGTAAAGGTTTTAATTGTATGTGTTATTTTGGGGTCAAATCGAGTGAGTGAAGAAGGTGATTAAAAACGATTTTTCAAGTCACATAGGTAGACTTTGGGTTTGTCTGAGTGTATGTACATAATTTCGTTAGTCATTACATAAAGATTCAATTTATTTAAGTTCGTTTTTACATGTTCTTGGTTTTGTGTAAAATGATGCTTATGAGCTGGTAAATAGCCTCCGAAGCATCCTGATCTCGCGAGTTTACATGCACTGTTTCGTTAATGTAAGCTCGCGAGATCTGGATGGTTCGGACGAGGCTCGTCAAATGGCGGCTTCGACGGTTTTGTTCGTCTTCCTAGGAGTTTGCTCGTGGGGAAATGGCGACATGAGGCTGTGTGATGAAGTGTCAAAATAGAGAGAAGCTAGCTGAAGTTATCCTTCACCATTTGGAGAGAGATGCCAACTGCATGGAATGGCGTCGATTAATGCGGATGAATCGGAGCACGTGTCAAACTCATTCCATGGATGACCAAGTGTCTGCGGGTTTTCGCTCCACCTTTGTACTTGATTAATGAATTGACATCACTAATTAGTGAGGAACTCCCCTCATCTGATTGTCTATGTTTTAATTGAAAGGAAACAAATAAAATCCGCTGAGACTCCGCCCTCAATGGAATGAGTTAGCCACCCCTGAAACAATTGAAATGGAGAGAGAGTTTGAGAAGCAACAGCTGTGCTGGAATGCGATCAATGTGCGGGACAGTTCTGATGACATGGAGTGGGAGGATGAGGGCCTAGTATGTGAATGGTCTGTAGTGGAAAGACAGGAAGAACAGAGATAATGATACTGAAAGCAGAGGCGCATGTAGTTCAGAAACTCTAAAGAGGCCTATGGTAGGGAACTAGAGTAATAATGTGTCACAGTGGAAAGTTGGGGTGGTGTTTGAGGAGACCACAGGGCCTCATTTACACCCTGATTAACCAAGGCCTTAAAGAGAGGTGAAGTTCAGCTGGGCAGGATCCGTGTCCATGGTAGATTGTTAATATCTTGTGCTGGTCAGGTTCAGCAAGGGAAGGTTCTTCAATTGGAAAATCATAATGGGACAAAGCTCAGAAGCCATGACCCTGGAGCTGATGCTACATTGAAGGGAGTAATAATCTCTGAGGTCCCAATATCTATGTCCATGGATGATATTGTTAAAGAACATGTGAAGGGAGACAGTGTGGTTGAAGCCTAAAGGTTGATCAGTAGGAAAGAGGGTTAAAGAAGTGAAAGCTTATCAGTGCTGTTGAGGTGTTAGAAGGTTTTGTCTGGAAAAGTACAGAATAGGATTCCTTAGCTTCAATGTCAGAATTTGACGCAGCCTCATCAATCAACCAATCAAATGTATTTATAAAGCCCTTCTTACATCAGCTGATGTCACAAAGTGCTGTACAGAAACCCAGCATAAAACCCCATACAGCAAGCAATGCAGGTGTAGAAGCACAGTGGCGAGGAAAAACTCCCTAGAAAGGCCAGAATCTAGGAAGAAACCTTGAGAGGAACCAGGCTATGAGGGGTGGCCAGTCCTCTTCTGGCTGTGCTGGGTGGAGATCATAACAGAACATGGCCAAGATGTCCCAATGTTCATAGATGACCAGCAGGGTCAAATAATAATAATCACAGTGGTTGCAACAGGTCAGCACCTCAGGAGTAAATGTCAGTTGGCTTTTCATAGTCAATCATTGAGAGTATCTCTACCGCTCCTGCTGTCTCTAGAGAGTTGAAAACAGCAGGTCTGGGACAGGTAGCACGTCCGGTGAACAGGTCAGGGTTCCATAGCAGAACAGTTGAAACTGGAGCACAAAGAGCAGCATTTGATGGATTCCAGGTGCAGAGAGATGCTCAGAGATATAGAATCCGTCATGATGTATCATATGCAGAGGCTGTAAGACAGACTGGTGGAACTACAGTGCAGACTGATGGAGCTTCCATGGCTGGTCCTGTAGTAAGAGGACCTACTGGATAACCTGGGGGTGGATTGTGACAGCTTGATCTGATCCTCAACCCTATTACGACAGCATATAATGCACAGTCATATGCAAAAACATAAAACTCTGACAGATCAAGCTGTCACGATCGTCATGGTCATCAAT
>NW_027038992.1:0-43799 GCF_034236695.1 Oncorhynchus nerka
TATAGTCTATCAGATACGCTTTCTCAGAGAAGGTCTAGGTTATAGTCTATATCAGATACGTTTCACAGAAAGGTCTAGGCTATAGGCCTATATCAGATACGTTTTCTTAGAGTAGGTCTAGGCTATAGTCTATATCAGATACTGTTTCTTAGAGTAGGTCTCGGCTATAGGCCATATCAGATACGTTTCTTAGAGGAGGTCTAGGCTATAGTCTATATCAGATACTGTTTCTTAGAGGAGGTCTAGGCTATAGTCTATATCAGATACGTTTCTTAGAGTAGGTCTAGGCTATAGTCTATATCAGATATGCTTCTTAGAGGAGGTCTAGGCTATAGTCTATATCAGATACGTTTTTAGAGGAGGTCTAGGCTATAGGCTATATCAGATATGTTTCTTAGAGTAGGTCTAGGCTATAGTCTATATCAGATACGTTTCTTAGAGAAGGTCTAGGCTATAGTCTATATCAGATACGTTTCTTAGAGGAGGTCTAGGCTATAGTCTATATCAGATACGTTTCTTAGAGGAGGTCTAGGCTATAGGCTATATCAGATACGTTTCTTAGAGGAGGTCTAGGCTATAGTCTATATCAGATATCGTTTCTTAGATGTAGGTCTAGGCTATAGTCTATATCAGATATGCTTCTTAGAGGAGGTCTAGGCTACAGTCTATATCAGATACGTTTTTAGAGGAGGTCTAGGCTATAGGCTATATCAGATATGTTTCTTAGAGTAGGTCTAGGCTATAGTCTATATCAGATACGTTTCTTAGAGGAGGTCTAGGCTATAGTCTATATCAGATCACGTTTCTTAGAGGAGGTCTAGGCTATAGTCTATATCAGATACGTTTCTTAGAGGAGGTCTAGGCTATAGGCTATATCAGATACGTTTCTTAGAGGAGGTCTAGGCTATAGTCTATATCAGATACGTTTCTTAGATTAGGTCTAGGCTATAGTCTATATCAGATATGCTTCTTAGAGAGGTCTAGGCTACAGTCTATATCAGATACGTTTTTTAGAGGAGGTCTAGGCTATAGGCTATATCAGATATGTTTCTTAGAGTAGGTCTAGGCTATAGTCTATATCAGATACGTTTCTTAGAGGAGGTCTAGGCTATAGTCTATATCAGATACGTTTCTTAGAGGAGGTCTAGGCTATAGTCTATATCAGATACGTTTCTTAGAGGAGGTCTAGGCTATAGGCTATATCAGATACGTTTCTTAGAGGAGGTCTAGGCTATAGTCTATATCAGATACGTTTCTTAGATTGAAGGTCTAGGCTATAGGCTATATCAGATATGTTTCTTAGAGGAGGTCTAGGCTATAGGCTATATCAGCTATGTTTCTTAGAGGAGGTCTAGGCTATAGTCTATATCAGATACGTTTCTTAGAGGAGGTCTAGGCTATAGTCTATATCAGATATGTTTCTTAGAGTAGGTCTAGGCTATAGTCTATATCAGATATGTTTCTTAGAGGAGGTCTAGGCTATAGGCTATATCAGATATGTTTCTTAGAGGAGGTCTAGGCTATAGTCTATATCAGATATGTTTCTTAGAGGAGGTCTAGGCTATAGTCTATATCAGATACGTTTCTTAGGAGGTCTAGGCTATAGTCTATATCAGATATCGTTTCTTAGAGGAGGTCTAGGCTATATGCTATATCAGATATGTTTTCTTAGAGGAGGTCTAGGCTATAGGCTATATCAGCTATGTTTCTTAGAGGAGGTCTAGGCTATAGTCTATATCAGATATGTTTCTTAGAGGAGGTCTAGGCTATAGCCTATATCAGATATGTTTCTTAGAGGAGGTCTAGGCTATAGTCTATATCAGATACGTTTCTTAGAGGAGGTCTAGGCTATAGTCTGTATCAGATACGTTTCTTAGAGGAGGTCTAGGCTATAGGCTATATCAGATATGTTTCTTAGAGTAGGTCTAGGCTATAGTCTATATCAGATACGTTTCTTAGAGGAGGTCTAGGCTATAGGCTATATCAGATATGTTTCTTAGAGGAGGTCTAGGCTATAGTCTATATCAGATATGTTTCTTAGAGGAGGTCTAGGCTATAGTCTATATCAGATACGTTTCTTAGAGGAGGTCTAGGCTATAGTCTATATCAGATATGTTTCTTAGAGGAGGTCTAGGCTATAGTCTATATCAGATATGTTTCTTAGAGGAGGTCTAGGCTATAGGCTATATCAGATATGTTTCTTAGAGGAGGTCTAGGCTATAGTCTATATCAGATATGTTTCTTAGAGGAGGTCTAGGCTATAGTCTATATCAGATATGTTTCTTAGAGGAGGTCTAGGCTATAGTCTATATCAGATATGTTTCTTAGAGGAGGTCTAGGCTATAGGCTATATCAGATATGTTTTCTTAGAGGAGGTCTAGGCTATAGTCTATATCAGATACGTTTCTTAGAGGAGGTCTAGGCTATAGGCTATATCAGATATGTTTCTTAGAGTAGGTCTAGGCTATAGTCTATATCAGATATGTTTCTTAGAGTAGGTCTAGGCTATAGTCTATATCAGATATGTTTCTTAGAGGAGGTCTAGGCTATAGTCTATATCAGATATGTTTCTTAGAGGAGGTCTAGGCTATAGTCTATATCAGATATGTTTCTTAGAGGAGGTCTAGGCTATAGTCTATATCAGATATGTTTCTTAGAGGAGGTCTAGGCTATAGTCTATATCAGATACATTTCTTCTTTCTTTTTGTGTTATTTTTTTATTATTATAATGTTTTATTTCACCTTTATTTAACCAGGTAGGCTAGTTGAGAACAAGTTCTCATTTACAACTGCGACCTGGCCAAGATAAAGCATAGCAGATCGACACATACAACAGAGTTACACATGGAATTAACAAAACATACAGTCAATAATACAGTCGAAAAAAGAAAACAAAAAGTCTATGTACAGTGAGTGCAAATGAGTTAAGATAAGGGAGTTAAGGCAATAAATAGGCCATGGTGGCGAAGTAATTACAATATAGCACTTAAACACTGGAATGGTAGATGTGCAGACGATGAATGTGGAAGTAGAGATACTGGGATGCAAAGGAGCAAGATAAATAAATAAATACAGTATGGGGATGAGGTAGATAGATGGGCTGTTTACAGATGGGCTATGTACAGGTGCAGTGATCTGTGAGCTGCTCTGACAGCTGGTGCTTAAAGCTAGTGAGGGAGATATGAGTCTTCAGCTTCAGTGATTTTTGCAGTTCGTTCCAGTCATTGGCAGCAGAGAACTGGAAGGACAGGCGGCCAAAGGAGGAATTGGCTTTGGGGGTGAACAGTGAGATATACCTGCTGGAGCGCGTGCTATGAGTGAGTGCTGCTATGGTGACCAGTGAGCTGAGATAAGGCGGGGCTTTACCAAGCAGAGACTTGTAGATGACCTGGAGCCAGTTGGTAAGGTGACGAGTATGAATCGAGGGCCAGCCAACAAGAGCGTACAGGTCACAGTGGTGGGTAGTGTATGGGGCTTTGGTGACAAAACGGATGGCACTGTGATAGACTGGATCCAATTTGTTGAGAAGAATGTTGGAGGCTATTTTGTAAATGACATCGCCAAAGTCAAGAATCTGTAGGATGGTCAGTTTTACGAGGGTATGTTTGGCAGCATGTGTGAAGGATGCTTTGTTGCGAAATTGGAAGCCGATTCTAGATTTAATTTTGGATTGGAGATGCTTAATGTGAGTCTGGAAGGAGAATTTACAGTCTAACCAGACACCTAGGTATTTGTAGTTGTCCACGTATTCTAAGTCAGAACCGTCCAGAATAGTGATGCTGGATGGGCTGGCAGGTGTAGGCAGTGATCGGTTGAAGAGCATGCATTTAGTTTTACTTGCATTTAAGAGCAGTTGGAGGCCACGGAAGGAGAGTTGTATGGCAATGAAACTCGTCTGGAGGTTAGTTAACACAGTGTCCAAAGAATGGCCAGAAGTATAGAGAATGGTGTCGTCTGCGTAGAGGTGGATCAGAGAATCACCAGCAGCAAGAGCGACGTCATTGATGTATACAGAGAAGAGAGTCGGCCTGAGAATTGAACCCTGTGGCACCCCCATAGAGTCGGCCAGAGCTCCGGACAACAGGCCCTCCGATTTGACACACTGAACTCTATCAGAGAAGTAGTTGATGAACCAGGTGAGGCAATCATTTGAGAAACAAAGACTGTAGAGTATGCCAATAAGAATGTGGTGATTGAGAGTCGAAAGCCTTCGCCAGGTCGATGAATATGGCTGCACAGTAATGTCTCTTATCGATGGCGGTTATGATATCGTTTAGGATCTTGAGCGTGGCTGAGGTGCACCCATGACCAGCTCTGAAACCAGATTGCATAGCGGAGAAGGTACTGTGGGATTCTAAATGGTCGGTCATCTGTTTGTTACCTTGGCTTTCGAAGACCTTAGAAAGGCAGGGTAGGATAGATATAGATCTGTAGCGGTCTGGTTCTAGAGTTTCTCCCCCTTTTGAAGAGGGGGATGACCGCGGCAGCTTTCCAATCTTTGGGAATCTCAGACAATACGAAAGAGGTTGAACAGGCTAGTGATGGTGGTTGCAACAATTTCGGCAGATCATTTTAGAAAGAGAGGGTCCAGATTGTCTTGCCCGGCTGATTTGTAGGGGTCCAGATTTTGCAGCTCTTTCAGAACATCAGCTATCTGGATTTGGGTGACGGAGAAATGGGGGAGGAAGGTGCGAGTTGAGGTGGGGAGTGCAGGGCTGTTGACCGGGGTAGGGGGAGCCAGGTGGAAAGCATGGCCAGCCGTAGAAAAATGCTTATTGAAATTCTATATTATAGCGGATTTATCGGTGGTGACAGTGTTTCCTAGCCTCAGTACAGTGGGCAGCTGGGAGGAGGTGCTCTTATTCTCCATGGACTTTACAGTGTCCCAGAACTTTGAGTTTGTGCTACAGGATGCAAATATCTGCTTGAAAAAGCCTGCCTTAGCTTTCCTAACTGACTGTGTATTGGTTCCTAACTTCCCTGAAAAGTTGCATATCGCGGGGGCTATGTGATGCTAATGCAGAATGCCACAGGATGTTTTTGTGCTGGTCAAGGGCAGTCAAGTCTGGAGAGAACCAAGGGCTATATCTGGTCCTTGTTCAATTTTTTTTGAAAGGGGCATGCTTATTTAAGATGGTGAGGAAGGCACTTTTAAAGAATGACCAGGCATCTTCTGACGGGATGAGGTCAATATCCTTCCAGGATACCCGGGCCAGGTCGATTAGAAAGGCCTGCTCACAGAAGTGTTTTAGAAAGCATTTGACAGTGATGAGGGGTGGTCATTTGACCGCAGACCCATTACGGATGCAGGCAATGAGGCAGTGCTCACTGAGATCTTGATTGAAAACCACAGAGGTGTATTTGGAGGGCAAGTTGGTTAGGATGATATCTGAGGTTGCCCGTGTTTACGGATTTGGGGTTGTACCTGATAGGTTCATTGATAATTTGTGTGAGATTGAGGGCATCAAGCTTAGATTGTAGGATTTCTGGGGTGTTAAGCAAGTCCCAGTGTAGGTCACCTAGCAGCACGATCTCTGAAGATATATGGGGGGCAATCAGCTCACATAGGGCATAGCTGGGGGCAGAGGGTGTTCTATAGCAAGCAGCAATAGTGAGAGACTTGTTTCTGGAAAGTTGGATATTTAAAGTAGAAGCTCGAATTGTTTGGGTACAGACCTGGATAGTAAGACAGAACTCTGCAGGCTCTCTCTGCAGTAGATTGCAACACCACACCCTTTGGCAGTTCTATCTTGTCGGAAAATGTTATAGTTAGGGATGGAAATTTCTGGGTTTTTGGTGGTCTTCCTGAGCCAGGATTCAGACACGGCTAGGACATCCGGGTTGGCACAGTGTGCTAGGGCAGTGAATAAAACAAACTTAGGAAGGAGGCTTCTAATGTTAACATGCATGAAACCAATGCTTTTACGATTACATAAGTCAACAAATTAGAGCACCTGGGGAATGGGAGTGGAGCTAGGCACTGCAGAACCTGGATTAACCTCTTGCGTCCCCCCGACACGCAGACGTCCCATCTAGACATCTGGAAATGCAAATGCGCTAGGATAAATGCTAATAGCACTCGTTAAAACTCAAACGTTCATTAAATCACACATGCAGGGTACTGAATTAAAGCTACACTCGTTGTGAATCCAGCCAACAAGTCAGATTTTTAAAATGCTTTTCGGCGAAAGCATGAGAAGCTATTACCTGATAGCATGCAACACACCAAAAGACAGGCAGGGGACTTAAACAAAATAATTAGCATAGTCGGCGCAACACAAAACGCACAAATAAAATATAAAACATTCATTACCTTTGACAATCTTCTTTGTTGGCATTCCTAGATGTCCCATAAACATCACTATTGGGTCTTTTTTTTCTTCGATAGAAATCGCTCCATATATAGCCTAGATATCGATCTATGAAGACTGTGTGATCAAGGAAAAAAACTGCGTTTTATAACGCAACGTCATTTTTTTTTAATTAAAAAAGTCGACGATAAACTTTCACAAAACACTTCGAAATACTTTTGTAATACAACTTTAGGTATTAGTAAACGTTAATAATCGATCAAATTGATCACGAGGCGATGTATATTCTATAGCTGTACGTCTTGAAATAATGTCCGGGTAAATCTCAACCAAAATATCCGGTCGGAGACCGGAAGAAATAGGCTGTCTCTTGTTCGTTTGACCAAGAAACAAAGCCCAGGCAAATGACAAGACTGTTGACATCGTGTGGAAGCTGTAGGTATTGCAACCTCGGCCCCATTTAATGTGGTTTCTATTCAACAATATATTCAAGTGGTGCATGGATATATTTTCCCATTTTCAGTGATCAGATTTTCCTGCGCTTTTCGATGAAACGCACGTTCTGTTATAGTCACAGCCGTGATTTAACCAGTTTTAGAAAATGTCTGAGTGTTTTCTATCCACACATACTAATCATATGCATATACTATATTCCTGGCATGAGTAGCAGGGCGCTGAAATGTTGCGCGATTTTTAACAGAATGTTCGAAAAACTAGGGGGTAGGATCAACAGGTTCCTCCACATCATCAGAGGAACAGAGAAGGAGTAGGTTAAGGGTATGGCTAAAGGCTAAAAGAACTGGACGCTCAGTACATTCAGAACAGAGAGCAAGAGGAGCAGATATCTGGGCATGGTAGAGTAGATTAAAGGCATAATGTACAGACCAAGGTATGGTAGGATGTGAATACAGTGGGTGTAAACCTGTGCATAGAGTGACGATGAAAGAGATCTAGAAATATCATTTAAACCAGGTGATGTCATCGCATGTGTGATAGGTGGAATTAGTGTTAAATAAGGCGTATTGAGTAGGGCTGTAGGCGCCACAGTGAAATAAGGCCATAGTCACTAACCAAAACAGAAATGGACAAGGCATATTGACGTTAGCGAGAGGCATGCGTATCCGAGTGAATCATAGGAGTCCAGTGAATGGGTTCAGGCAGCTAGCGGGCCGGGGCTAGCAGAAAGGGCCTTGGAGGGATGTCGCGAAGGACCAAAGTCTGTTGTGGCTCCCTCATGCTGTTACGTCTGCAGATGGATCAGCAGGGCTCCGTGTGGTAAACCAGGCCAAAGTCTGTTGTGGCCCCCTCGTGGTATTACGTCGGCAGATGGATCAGCAGGGCTCCGTGTGGTAAACCAGGCCAAAGTCTGTTGTGGCCCCCTCGTGCTGTTACGTCGGCAGATGGATCAGCAGGGCTCCGTGTGGTAAACCAGGCCAAAGTCTGTTGTGGCCCCCTCGTGCTATTACGTCGGCAGATGGATCAGCAGGGCTCCGTGTGGTAAACCAGACCAAAGTCTGTTGTGGCCCCCTCGTGCTATTACGTCGGCAGATGGATCAGCAGGGCTCCGTGTGGTAAACCAGACCAAAGTCTGTTGTGGCCCCCTCGTGCTGTTACTTCTGCAGATGGATCAGCAGGGCTCCGTGTGGTAAACCAGACCAAAGTCTGTTGTGGCCCCTCGTGGTATTACGTCGGCAGATGGATCAGCAGGGCTCCGTGTGGTAAACCAGGCCAAAGTCTGTTGTGGCCCCTCGTGCTGTTACGTCGGCAGATGGATCAGCAGGAGCTCCGTGTGGTAAACCAGGCCAAAGTCTGTTGTGGCCCCCTCGTGCTGTTACGTCGGCAGATGGATCAGCAGGGCTCCGTGTGGTAAACCAGGCCAATTTACAGACACAACATGCATTTCATTAGGTGAGGACGTGTTTACAGACACATCATGCATTTCATTAGGTGAGGACGTGGTTACAGACACATCATGCATTTCATTAGGTGAGGACGTGGTTACAGACACATCATGCAAATAATGCTTGCTGGCGATCTATTCTGTTCTCGACCTATTCTCTCTCTTCGACCTATTCTCTCTCCTCGACCTATTCTCTCTCCTCGACCTAATCTCTCTTCTCAAACTATTCTCTCTTCTCGATCTATTCTCTCTTCTCGACCTATTCTCTCTTCTCGACCTATTCCCTCTTCGACCTATTCTCTCTCTTCTCGACCTATTCCCTCTTCGACCTATTCTCTCTCTTCTCGACCTATTCTCTCTTCTCGACCTATTCTCTCTCCTTGACCTATTCTCTCTTCTCAACCTATTCTCTCTTCTCAACCTATTCTCTCTTCTCAATCTATTCTCTCTTCTCGACCTATTCTCTCTTCTCGACCTATTCTCTCTTCTCGACCTATTCTCTCTTCTCGACCTATTCTCTCTTCTCAATCTATTCTCTCTTCTCGACCTATTCTCTCTTCTCGACCTATTCTCTCTTCTCGACCTATTCTCTCTTCTCGACCTATTCTCTCTCTTCTCGACCTATTCTCTCTTCTCAATCTATTCTCTCTTCTAGAGCCTATTCTCTCTTCTCGACCTATTCTCTCTTCTCGACCTATTCTCTCTTCTGACCTATTCCTCTTGACCTATTCTCTCTTCTCGACCTATTCTCTCTTCTCAACCTATTCCCTCTTCGACCTATTCTCTCTTTTCTCGACCTATTCCCTCTTCTACCTATTCTCTCTTCTCAACCTATTCTCTCTTCTCAATCTATTCTCTCTTCTCGACCTATTCTCTCTTCTCGACCTATTCTCTCTTCTCGACCTATTCTCTCTCCTCGACCTATTCTCTCTTCTCAACCTATTCTCTCTTCTCAACCTATTCTCTCTTCTCGACCTATTCTCTCTTCTCGACCTATTCTCTCTCCTCGACCTATTCTCCTCAACCTATTCTCTCTTCTCAACCTATTCTCTCTTCTCAATCTATTCTCTCTTCTCGACCTATTCTCTCTTCTCGACCTATTCTCTCTTCTCGACCTATTCTCTCTTCTCGACCTATTCCCTCTTCGACCTATTCTCTCTTCTCGACCTATTCTCTCTTCTCGACCTATTCTCTCTTCTCGACCTATTCCCTCTTCGACCTATTCTCTCTCTTCGACCTATTCTCTCTTCTCAACCTATTCTCTCTTCTCAACCTATTCTCTCTCTCTTCGACCTATTCTCTCTCTCTTCGACCTATTCCCTCTTCGACCTATTCCCTCTTCGACCTATTCTCTCTCTCTTCGACCTATTCCCTCTTCGACCTATTCTCTCTTCTCGACCTATTCTCTCTTCTCAACCTATTCCCTCTTCGACCTATTCTCTCTTTTCTCGACCTATTCTCTCTTCTCGACCTATTCCCTCTTCTCGACCTATTCCCTCTTCGACCTATTCTCTCTCTCTTCGACCTATTCTCTCTTCTCGACCTATTCTCTCTTCTCAACCTATTCCCTCTTCGACCTATTCTCTCTTTTCTCGACCTATTCTTTCTTCTCGACCTATTCTCTCTTCTCGACCTATTCTCTCTTAGACCTATTCTCTCTTCTCGACCTATTCTCTCTTCTCAACCTATTCCCTCTTCGACCTATTCTCTCTTCTCAACCTATTCTCTCTTCTCAACCTATTCTCTCTTCTCAATCTATTCTCTCTTCTCGACCTATTCTCTCTTCTCGACCTATTCTCTCTTCTCGACCTATTCTCTCTCTCTCGACCTATTCTCTCTTCTCAACCTATTCTCTCTTCTCAACCTATTCTCTCTTCTCGACCTATTCTCTCTTCTGAGCCTATTTCTCTCTCCTCGACCTATTCTCTCTCAACCTATTCTCTCTTCTCAACCTATTCTCTCTTCTCAATCTATTCTCTCTTCTCGACCTATTCTCTCTTCTCGACCTATTCTCTCTTCTCGACCTATTCTCTCTTCTCGACCTATTCCCTCTTCGACCTATTCTCTCTTCTCGACCTATTCTCTCTTCTCGACCTATTCTCTCTCTCTTCGACCTATTCTCTCTCTCCTCTGACCTGTTCTCTCTTCTCAATCTATTCTCTCTTCTCGACCTATTCTCTCTCTTCTCGACCTATTCTCTCTTCTCGACCTATTCTCTCTTCTCGACCTATTCCCTCTTCGACCTATTCTCTCTTCTCGACCTATTCTCTCTTCTCGACCTATTCTCTCTCTCCTCGACCTATTCTCTCTTCTCAACCTATTCTCTCTCTCTTCGACCTATTCTCTCTCTCCTCGACCTATTCTCTCTTCTCAACCTATTCTCTCTCTCTTCGACCTATTCTCTCTCTCTTCGACCTATTCTCTCTTCGACCTATTCCTCTTCGACCTATTCTCTCTCTCCTCAACCTATTCTCTCTTTTCTCGACCTATTCTCTCTTCTCGACCTATTCTCTCTTCTTGACCTATTCTCTCTCCTCGACCTATTCTCTCTCCTCGACCTATTCTCTCTTCTCGACCTAATCTCTCTTCTCAAACTATTCTCTCTTCTCGACCTATTCTCTCTTCTCGATCTATTCTCTCTTCTTGACCTATTCTCTCTCCTCGACCTATTCTCTCTCTCTCGACCTATTCTCTCTCCTCGACCTATTCTCTCTTCTCAACCTATTATCTCTTCTCGACCTATTCTCTCTTCTCGACCTATTCCCTCTTCGACCTATTCTCTCTTCTCAACCTATTCTCTCTTCTCAACCTATTCTCTCTTCTCAACCTATTCTCTCTTCTAACCTATTCTCTCTTCTCGACCTATTCTCTCTTCTCGACCTATTCTCTCTCTCCTCGACCTATTCTCTCTTCTCGACCTAATCTCTCTTCTCAAACTATTCTATCTTCTCGACCTATTCTCTCTTCTCGACCTATTCTCTCTTCTCGACCTATTCTCTCTTCTCGACCTATTCTCTCTCCTCGACCTATTCTCTCTTCTCAACCTATTCTCTCTTCTCGACCTATTCTCTCTTCTCGACCTATTCTCTCTTCTCGACCTATTCTCTCTCTCTCGACCTATTCTCTCTCTCTCGACCTATTCTCTCTCCTCAACCTATTCTCTCTTCTTGACCTATTCTCTCTCCTCAACCTATTCTCTCTCTTCTCGATCTATTCTCTCTTCTCAACCTATTCTCTCTTCTCGACCTATTCTCTCTTCTCGACCTATTCTCTCTTCTCGACCTATTCTCTCTTCCGGCCTATTCTCTTTCTGACCTATTCTCTCTTCTCGATCTATTCTCTCTTCTCGACCTATTCTCTCTCCTCGACCTATTCTCTCTTCTCGACCTATTCTCTCTTATCAACCTATTCTCTCTTCTCAATCTATTCTCTCTTCTCGACCTATTCTCTCTTCTCGACCTATTCCCTCTTCGACCTATTCTCTCTTCTCGACCTATTCTCTCTTCTCAACCTATTCCCTCTTCGACCTATTCTCTCTCTTCTCGACCTATTCCCTCTTCGACCTATTCTCTCTCTTCTCGACCTATTCTCTCTTCTCGACCTATTCTCTCTCCTCGACCTATTCTCTCTTCTCAACCTATTCTCTCTTCTCAACCTATTCTCTCTTCTCAATCTATTCTCTCTTCTCGACCTATTCTCTCTTCGTGACCTATTCCGTCTTCGACCTATTCTCTCTTCTCGACCTATTCTCTCTTCTCAACCTATTCCCTCTTCGACCTATTCTCTCTTTTCTCGACCTATTCCCTCTTCGACCTATTCTCTCTTTTCTCGACCTATTCCCTCTTCGACCTATTCTCTCTTTTCTCGACCTATTCTCTCTTCTCGACCTATTCTCTCTTCTTGACCTATTCTCTCTCCTCGACCTATTCTCTCTTCTCGACCTATTCTCTCTTCTCGATCTATTCTCTCTTCTCATATCTCTATTGACCTATCTCTCTCTCGACCTATTCTCTCTTCTCGACCTATTCTCTCTCTCGACCTATTATCTCTTCTCGACCTATTCTCTCTTCTCAACCTATTATCTCTTCTCGACCTATTCTCTCTTTTCTCGACCTATTCTCCCTCTTCTTGACCTATTCTCTCTTCTCAATCTATTCTCTCTTCTCGACCTATTCTCTCTTCTCGACCTATTCTCTCTTCTCGACCTATTCCCTCTTCGACCTATTCTCTCTCTCTCGACCTATTCTCTCTCTCTCGACCTATTCTCTCTTCTCGACCTATTCTCTCTTTTCTCGACCTATTCTCTCTCTTCTCAACCTATTCTCTCTTCTGACCTATTCTCTCTTTTCTCGACCTATTCCCTCTTCGACCTATTCTCTCTCCTCGACCTATTCTCCCTCTTCTCGACCTATTCCCTCTTCGACCTATTCTCTCTTTTCTCGACCTATTCCCTCTTCGACCTATTCTCTCTCCTCGACCTATTCTCCCTCTTCGACCTATTCTCTCTCTTCTCGACCTATTCTCTCTTTTCTCGACCTATTCTCTCTCTCTCGACCTATTCTCTCTCCTCGACCTATTCTCTCTTCTCGATCTATTCTCTCTCTCCTCGACCTATTCTCTCTCCTCAACCTATTCTCTCTTTTCTCAACCTATTCTCTTTTCTCAACCTATTCTCTCTCTTCTCAACCTATTCACTCTCCTCGACCTATTCTCTCTCTTCTCGACCTATTCTCTCTCCTCGACCTATTCTCTCTTCTCGACCTATTCTCTCTTCTTCGACCTATTCTCTCTCTAGACCTATTCTCTCTCTCCTCGACCTATTCTCTCTTCTCGACCTATTCTCTCTTTTCTCGACCTATTCTCTCTCTTCTAGACCTATTCTCTCTTCTCGACCTATTCCTCTTCGACCTATTCTCTCTCTCTAGACCTATTCTCTCTCTCCTCGACCTATTCTCTCTTCTCGACCTATTCTCTCTTCTCGACCTATTCTCTCTTCTCTCGACCTATTCTCTCTTCTCGACCTATTCTCTCTCCTCGACCTATTCCCTCTTCTCGATCTATTCTCTCTCTCCTCGAACTATTCTCTCTTCTCAACCTATTCTCTCTTCTCGACCTATTCTCTCTCTCCTCGACCTATTCTCTCTTCTCGACCTATTCTCTCTTCTCGATCTATTCTCTCTTCTCGACCTATTCTCTCTTGACCTATTCTCTCTTCTCGACCTATTCTCTCTTCTCGACCTATTCTCTCTCTCCTCGACCTATTCTCTCTCTCGACCTATTCTCTCTCTTCTCAACCTATTCTCTCTTCTCGACCTATTCTCTCTCTCCTCGACCTATTCTCTCTCCTCGACCTATTCTCTCTCCTCGACCTATTCTCTCTCCTCGACCTATACTCTCTTCTCGACCTAATCTCTCTTCTCAAACTATTCTCTCTTCTCGACCTATTCTCTCTTCTCGATCTATTCTCTCTTCTCGACCTATTCTCTCTTCTCGATCTATTCTCTCTTCTCAAACTATTCTCTCTTCTCGACCTATTCTCTCTTCTCGATCTATTCTCTCTTCTCGACCTATTCTCTCTTCTCGACCTATTCTCTCTTCTCAACCTATTCTCTCTTCTCAACCTATTCTCTCTTCTCGACCTATTCCCTCTTCGACCTATTCTCTCTTCTCGACCTATTCTCTCTTCTCGACCTATTCCCTCTTCGACCTATTCTCTCTTTTCTCGACCTATTCTCTCTCTTCTCGACCTATTCTCTCTTCTCGACCTATTCTCTCTTTTCTCGACCTATTCTCTCTCTTCTCAACCTATTCTCTCTTCTCGACCTATTCTCTCTCCTCGACCTATTCTCTCTTCTCAACCTATTCTCTCTTCTCGACCTATTCTCTCTCTCCTCGACCTATTCTCCCTCTTCTCCACCTATTCTCTCTTTTCTCGACCTATTCTCCCTCTTCTCGACCTATTCTCTCTTTTCTCGACCTATTCTCCCTCTTCTCGACCTATTCTCTCTCCTCGACCTATTCTCCCTCTTCGACCTATTCTCTCTTTTCTCGACCTATTCTCTCTCCTCGACCTATTCTCCCTCTTCGACCTATTCTCTCTCTTCTCGACCTATTCTCTCTTTTCTCGACCTATTCTCCCTCTTCTCGACCTATTCTCTCTTTTCTCGACCTATTCTCTCTCCTCGACCTATTCCCTCTTCTCGACCTATTCTCTCTCCTCAACCTATTCTCTCTCTTCTCGACCTATTCTCTCTTTTCTCAACCTATTCTCTTTTCTCGACCTATTCTCTCTTCTCGACCTATTCTCTCTCTTTCAATTCCTTGTTCTCTTCTATTTCACTCTATTCTTCATTCTCTAACTATATTCTTCTTCATTCTATTTCAATCTTTATCTTCTTATCTTCAACTCTTTTATTCTTCTATTTCTCAATTCCTATTCTTCTCTCTTCAATACTATTCTTCTTCTTATTTCAACTTATTCTTTCACTCTCTATTTCGACTCTTATTCTTCTTCTTATTTCTAATTTGTCACTTCCACTTTCTAATTTTCATTCTTCTCTTTCTAACCTAAACTCTCTTCCTCGGCCTAATTCTCTCTCTCCTCGACCTATTCTCTCTCCTCAACCTATTCTCTCTTTTTCTCGACCTATTTTTCTCTTCTCGACCTATTCTCTCCTCGACCTATTCCCTCTTCTCGTTCCTATTCTCTCTCTCTCTTTGCTATTCTCTCTCTCCTCGAATTCTCTCTCACTCAACCTATTCTCTCTTTTTCTCGACCTATTCTCTCTTCTCGACCTATTCTCTCTCCTCGACCTATTCCCTCTTCTCGATCTATTCTCTCTCTCCTCGACCTATTCTCTCTCTCTCAACCTATTCTTCTCTTCTCGACCTATTCTCTCTCTCTCGACCTATTCTCTCTTCTCGACCTATTCTCTCTTCTCGATCTATTCTCTCTTCTCGACCTATTCTCTCTTAGACCTATTCTCTCTTCTCGACCTATTCTCTCTTCTCGACCTATTCTCTCTCTCTCGACCTATTCTCTCTCTCGACCTGATTCTCTCTCTTCTCAACCTATTCTCTCTTCTCGACCTATTCTCTCTCTCCTCGACCTATTCTCTCTCCTCGACCTATTCTCTCTCATCGACCTATTCTCTCTCCTCGACCTGATACTCTCTTCTCGACCTAATCTCTCTTCTCAAACTATTCTCTCTTCTAGACCTATTCTCTCTTCTCGATCTATTCTCTCTTCTCGACCTATTCTCTCTTCTCGATCTATTCTCTCTTCTCAAACTATTCTCTCTTCTCGACCTATTCTCTCTTCTCGATCTATTCTCTCTTCTCGACCTATTCTCTCTTCTCGACCTATTCTCTCTTCTCAACCTATTCTCTCTTCTCAACCTATTCTCTCTTCAAAATCTATTCTCTCTTCTCGACCTATACTCTCTTCTCGACCTATTCCCTCTTCGACCTATTCTCTCTTCTCGACCTATTCTCTCTTCTCGACCTATTCCCATTTCGACCTATTCTCTCTTTTCTCGACCTATTCTCTCTCTTCTCGACCTATTCTCTCTTCTCGACCTATTCTCTCTTTTCTCGACCTATTCTCTCTCTTCTCAACCTATTCTCTCTTCTCGACCTATTCTCTCTCCTCGACCTATTCTCTCTTCTCAACCTATTCTCTCTTCTCGACCTATTCTCTCTCTCCTCGACCTATTCTCCCTCTTCTCCACCTATTCTCTCTTTTCTCGACCTATTCTCCCTCTTCTCGACCTATTCTCTCTTTTCTCGACCTATTCTCCCTCTTCTCGACCTATTCTCTCTCCTCGACCTATTCTCCCTCTTCGACCTATTCTCTCTTTTCTCGACCTATTCTCTCTCCTCGACCTATTCTCCCTCTTCGACCTATTCTCTCTCTTCTCGACCTATTCTCTCTTTTCTCGACCTATTCTCCCTCTTCTCGACCTATTCTCTCTTTTCTCGACCTATTCTCTCTCCTCAACCTATTCCCTCTTCTCGACCTATTCTCTCTCCTCAACCTATTCTCTCTCTTCTCGACCTATTCTCTCTTTTCTCAACCTATTCTCTTTTCTCGACCTATTCTCTCTTCTAGACCTATTCTCTCTCCTCGACCTATTCTCTCTTCTCGAGCCTATTCTCTCTTCTCGACCTATTCCCTCTTCGACCTATTCTCTCTCTCCTCGACCTATTCTCTCTTTCTCGACCTATTCTCTCTCTTCTCGACCTATTCTCTCTTCTCGACCTAAACTCTCTTCTCGACCTATTCTCTCTCTCCTCGACCTATTCTCTCTCCTCCAACCTATTCTCTCTTTCTCATTCTATTCTCTCACTTCTGTAACCCACCTTCTTCATTTCTCAACCTAAACTCTCTTCTCAAGGCCTCATTCTCTCTCTATAGCAACCTGTTCTCTTCCTCAACATTTCTCTCTTTTCTCTCTAATTATATATTTACCTAGCTATTCTCTTCTCATTTCAACCTATTCCCTCTTCTAAATAGATCTATTCTCTCTCTCTCTTAATTATATTCTCTCTCTCCATTTCAACCCTTATTCTCTCTTTAACCTATTCTCTCTTCTAGGCCTATTCTCATTCTCTCCTCAACTATATTCTCTCTTTCAACTTATTCTCTCTTTATTTAATTACTCAATCTCTCTTTTCAGCTTTTCTCTGCTTTCTTAGGCCTGTTCTCTCTTCTTAGATCTATTTCTATAACTATAGTTCCTGTTCTCTCTTGGGCCTTTATTCTTTCTGGGCCTATTATAATTATATCTTTCATCCCCTATCGGCCTGTTTATCCATTTCAATACTATTCCTCTATACTCGACCTATTCTCTCTCCTCAACCTATTCTCTCTTTTCTCGATCTATTCTCTATTCTCGACCTAATCTCTCTTCTCAAACTATTCTCTCTTCTCGACCTATTCTCTCTTCTCGATCTATTCTCTCTCTCCTCGACCTATTCTCTCTTCTCAACCTATTCTCTCTTCTCGACCTATTCTCTCTCTCCTCGACCTCTTCTCTCTTCTCGACCTATTCTCTCTTCTCGATCTATTCTCTCTTCTCGACCTATTCTCTCTTCGACCTATTCTCTCTTCTCGACCTATTCTCTCTTCTCGACCTATTCTCTCTCTCCTCGACCTATTCTCTCTCTCGACCTATTCTCTCTCTTCTCAACCTATTCTCTCTTCTCGACCTATTCTCTCTCTCCTCGACCTATTCTCTCTCCTCGACCTATTCTCTCTCCTCGACCTATTCTCTCTCCTCGACCTATACTCTCTTGTCGACCTAATCTCTCTTCTCAAACTATTCTCTCTTCTCGACCTATTCTCTCTTCTCGATCTATTCTCTCTTCTCGACCTATTCTCTCTTCTCGATCTATTCTCTCTTCTCAAACTATTCTCTCTTCTCGACCTATTCTCTCTTCTCGATCTATTCTCTCTTCTCGACCTATTCTCTCTTCTCGACCTATTCTCTCTTCTCAACCTATTCTCTCTTCTCAACCTATTCTCTCTTCTCAATCTATTCTCTCTTCTCGACCTATACTCTCTTCTCGACCTATTCCCTCTTCGACCTATTCTCTCTTCTCGACCTATTCTCTCTTCTCGACCTATTCCCTCTTCGACCTATTCTCTCTTTTCTCGACCTATTCTCTCTCTTCTCGACCTATTCTCTCTTCTCGACCTATTCTCTCTTTTCTCGACCTATTCTCTCTCTTCTCAACCTATTCTCTCTTCTCGACCTATTCTCTCTCCTCGACCTATTCTCTCTTCTCAACCTATTCTCTCTTCTCGACCTATTCTCTCTCTCCTCGACCTATTCTCCCTCTTCTCCACCTATTCTCTCTTTTCTCGACCTATTCTCCCTCTTCTCGACCTATTCTCTCTTTTCTCGACCTATTCTCCCTTTTCTCGACCTATTCTCCCTCTTCTCGACCTATTCTCTCTCCTCGACCTATTCTCTCTCCTCGACCTATTCTCCCTCTTCGACCTATTCTCTCTTTTCTCGACCTATTCTCTCTCCTCGACCTATTCTCCCTCTTCGACCTATTCTCTCTCTTCTCGACCTATTCTCTCTTTTCTCGACCTATTCTCCCTCTTCTCGACCTATTCTCTCTTTTCTCGACCTATTCTCCCTCTTCTTGACCTATTCTCTCTCCTCGACCTATTCTCTCTTCTCGACCTATTCTCTCTTCTCGACCTATTCTCTCTTCTCGACCTGTATTCTCTCTTCTCGACCTATTCTCTCTCTTCTCGAACCTATTCTCGTCTTCTCGACCTATTCTCTTCTTCTCGACCTATTCTCTCTCTCGACCTATTCTCTATTCTCTCGTCTATTCTCTCTCTAACCTATCTTCTCATTTATGGGCCTGTCTAATATCCATTTCAATATTCCTGTTCTAAATAAAATCTCGAATCTAATTAATCTCTATTCCCCCCACTTCAACCTAATGTTCATATTTACTTTTTATAATTCTTTCCCATGGGCTATATGTCATTCTCTCTCTCTTTTCCAATATTTCTTGGGCATTTCAATGTTCTTCTGTTGTATATGTTTCTCTGGGATTTCAATTCCTATGTTGTCGGCCTGTTATATGTTTTCAGGCCTGTTCTCTCTTTCCACCTATTTCCTCTTCCTTTCTCTCTCTTATCAACCCTATTCCTCTCTCTCTCTCTTTCTAATTCTCTCTTTCTCTCTAATTTTATTCTCTCTTCTCTAACCTATTCTTTCTTTCGGCTTTATTTCTCAATTTTCAAACTATTCTCTCTTCTTTCCTTTTCTCTTCGACTATTCTCTTCTCGACCTATTCTCTCTTTTCTCGACCTATTCTCTCTTCTCGACCTATTCTCTCTTCTCGACCTATTCTCTCTCTCTCGACCTATTCTCTCTCTCCTCGACCTATTCTCTCTCCTCGACCTATTCTCTCTTTTCTCGACCTATTCTCTCTCTTCTCGACCTATTCTCTCTTCTCGACCTAACTCTCTTCTCGACCTATTCTTCTCTCCTCGACCTATTCTCTCTCTCAACCTATTCTCGACCTATTCTCTCTTCTCGACCTATTCTCTCTCTCTCGACCTATTCTCTCTTCTCGACCTATTCTCTCTCTTCTCGACCTATTCTTCTCTTCTCGACCTATTCTCTCTCTCTCGACCTATTCTCTCTTTTCTCGACCTATTCTCTCTCTCGACCTATTCTCTCTCCTCGACCTATTCCTCTTTCGATCTATTCTCTCTCTCCTCGACCTATTCTCTCTCTCCTCGACCTATTCTCTCTTCTCGACCTATTCTCTCTCCTCGACCTATTCTCTCTTCTCGACCTATTCTTCTTCTCGATCTATTCTCTCTTCTCGACCTATTCTTCTTCGACTTCTCTCTCTTCTCGACCTATTCTCTCTTCTCGACCTATTCTCTCTTCTCGACCTATTCTCTCTCTCGACGTATATTCTCTCTCATTACTCTATTCTCGACCTATTTCTCTCGACTATTCTTCTCTCGACCTATTCTCTCTCTCTCGACCTATTCTCTCTCTCGACTATACTCTCTTCTCGACCTATCTCTCTTCTCGACCTATTCTCTCTTCTCGACCTATTCTCTCTTCTCGACCTATTCTCTCTTCTCGACCTATTCTCTCTTTCTCGACCTATTCTCTCTTCTCGATCTATTCTCTTCTTCTTTCGACCTATTCTTCTCGATTCTCTCTCTCTCGACCTATTCTCTTCTCGACCTATTCTCTCCTCAACCTATTCTCTCTTCTCAACCTATTCTCTCTTCAAAATCTATTCTCTCTCGACCTATACTCTCTTCTCGACCTATTCCCTCTTCGACCTATTCTCTCTTCTCGACCTATTCTTTCTTCTCGACCTATTCCCATTTCGACCTATTCTTCTTTTCTCGACCTATTCTCTCTCTTCTCGACCTATTCTCTCTTCGACCTACTTCTTTTCGACCTATTCTCTTTCTCAACCTATTCTCTCTTCTGACCTATTCTCTTCTCCTCGACCTATTCTCTCTTCTCAACCTATTCTTTCTACATTTTCTCTCGACCTATTCTCTCTTTACCGATTTTTTCTCGACCTATTCTCCCTCTTCTCGATCCTATTCTCTCTTTTCTCGACCTGATATCTCCTCTTTCTCGACCTATTCTCGACCTATTCTCTTCGACCTATTCTCTCTCTCGACTATTCTCTTCTCGACCTATTCTCTTCTTCGACTACTCTTCTTCGACCTATTCTCTCTTCTCGACCTATTCTCTCTTCTCGACCTATTCTCTCTTTTCTGACCTATTCTCTCTCCTCGAACCTATTCTCTCTTCTGACCTATTCTTCTCCTCAACCTATTCTCTTCTCTTCTCGACCTATTCTCTCTTTCTCAACCTATTCTTCTTTCTCGACCTATTCTTCTTCTCGAGCCTATTCTCTCTCCTCGACTCTATTCTCGATTCTCTCTCTCGACCTATTCTCTTCGACCTATTCTCTCTCTCTCAGACCTATTCTCTCTTCTCGACCTATTTCTCTCTTCTCGACCTATTCTCTCTTCTCGACTAAACTCTCTTCTCGACCTATTCTCTCTCTCCTCGACCTATTCTTCTCCTCTAACTCTATTCTCTCTTCTCGACCTATTCTTTCTTATCGACCTATTCTTTCGACTAACTCTCTTCGACCTATTCTGTCTCTCCTCGACCTATTCTCTCTCCTCAACCTATTCTCTCTTTTCGACCTATTTTCTCTCACGATTTTCCTCGACCTATTCTCTTCGATCATTCTCTCTTCTCTTGACCTATTCTCTCTCTCGACCGACCTCTTCTCAACCGATTCTCTCTCGACCTATTCTCCTCGATCTATTTTCTCGACTCTATTCTCGTCTCTCTCCTCGACCTATTCTCTCTTCTCAGACCTATTCTCTCTTCTCGATCTATTCTCTCTTCTCGACCTATTCTCTTCTTCGACCTATTCTCTCTTCTCGACCTATTCTCTCTTCTCGACCTATTCTTCTTCTCAACCTATTCTCTCTTCTCGACCTATTCTCTTCTTCTCGACCTATTCTCTCTCCTCAACCTATTCTCTCTTCGACCTATTCTCTATTCTCGACCTATTCTCTCTTCTCAACCTATTCTCTCTCTCGACCTATTCTCTCTTCTCGACCTATTCTCTCTCCTCGACCTATTCTCTCTCTTCTCGACCTATTCTCTCTTCTCGACCTATTCTCTCTTTCTCTCGAACCTATTCTCTCTTTCGACCTATTCTCTCTTCTCGATCTATTCTCTCTTCTCGACCTATTCTCTCTTCTCGACCTATTCTCTCTTCTCGACCTATTCTCTCCTCTCGACTCTATTCTCTTCTCGACCTATTCTCTCTTCTCGACCTATTCTCTTTCTCTCGACCTATTCTCTCTTCTCGACCTATTTCTCTCTCTCGATCGATTCTTTCTCTCGATCGATCTCTCTTCTAGACTCTATCTTCTTCGACCTATTCTCTTCTCATCTATTCTTCGACCTATTCTCTCTCTCGATCTATTCTTCTTCTCAACCTATTCTCTCTTTCTCGACCTATTCTCTTCTCGACCTATTCTTCTCTTCGCTCGACTCTATTCTCTACCTATTTTCTCAGACCTATTCTCTCTTCTCAACCTATTCTTTCTGACCTATCTCTCTTCTCGACCTATTCTCTCTTCTCGACCTATTCCTCTTCTCGACCTATTTTCTTCTCGACTTATTCTTCTACTCGATCTATCTCTCTTCGACCTATTCTCTCTTTTCGACCGATTCTCTTTCTCGACCTATTCTCTTCGACTTATTCTCGACCTATTCTCTCTTCTCGACCTATTCTCTCTTCGACCTATTCTCTCTCCTCGACCTATTCTCTCTCTCTCGACCTATTTCTTCTGACCTATTCTCTCCTCGACCTATTCTTCTCTTTTCCGACCTATTCTCTCTCTTCTGACCTATTCTCCTTCTTCGACCTATTCTCTCGACCATTCTCTCTTTCTCGACCTATTCTCTCTTTCTCGATCTATTCTCTCCTCGACCTATTCTCTCTCCTCGACCTATTCTCTCTTCTTCGACCTATTCTCTCTTTCTCGACCTATTCTCTCTCTTCTCGACTATTCTCCTCTTCGACCTATTCTCTCTTTTCTCGACCTATTCTCCTTCTTCTCGACCTATTCTCCCTCTTCTCGACCTGATTCTCTCTTTTCTCGACCTATTCTCCTCTTTCTTGACCTATTCTCTCTTCTCGACCTATTCTCTCTCCTCGACCTATTCTCTCTTTCGACCCTATTCTCTCTTTCTCGACCTATTCTCTCTCTCTCGACCTATTCTCTCTCTTCTCGACCTATTTCTGACCTATTCTCTCTTCTCGACCTATTCTCTTCTCAACCTATTCTCTCTTTCTCGATCTATTCTCTTTCTCGACCTATTCTCTCTTCTCGACCTATTCTCTCTTCTCGACCTATTCTCTCTTCGACCTATTCTCTCTCTCGACCTATTCTCTCTCTCTCGACCTATTCTCTCTCTTCGACCTATCTCTCTCTTCGACGACCTCTTCTCACCATTCTTCTCGAACTATTCTCTTCTTCTCAACCTATTCTCTCTTCTCAACCTATTCTCTCTTCTCGACCTATTCTCTCTTCGACCTATTCTCTCTCTCTCGACTCTATTCTTCTCTTCTGATTCTCTTTTCTCTCGACATTCTCTCTTTCGACCTATTCTCTCTTCGATCGACCTCTTCTCAACCATTCTTCTCGAACTATTCTCTCCACCTATTCTCTCTTCTTCGACCTATTCTCCTCTTCTCGACCTATTCTCTTTTTTCGACCTATTCTCTCTTCTCGATCTATTCTCTCTCCTCGACCTATTCTCTCTCTTCGAACCTATTCTCTCTTCTCGACCTATTCTCTCTTCTCGACCTATTCTCCTCTTCGACCTATTCTTCTTCGACCTATTCTCTCTTTCTCGACCTATTCTCTCTTCTCGATCTATTCTCTCTTCTCGACTCTATTCTCTCTCTCGACCTATTCTCTCTTCTCGACCTATTCTCTCTTCTCAACCTATTCTCTCTTCTCTCGACCTATTCTCTTTCAACCTATTCTTCTGACTTTATCTCTCTCGATCATTCTTCTCGACCTATTCTCTCCTCGACCTATTCTTCTTTCTCGACCTATTCTCTTCGACCTACTCTCTTCTCGACCTATTCTCTCTCTCTCGACCTATTCTCTCTCTCGACCTATTCTCTCTTTTCTCGACCTATTCTCTTCTCTCGACCTATTCTCTCTTTCTCGACCTATTCATCTCTCTTCTCGACCTATTCTCTCTCTTCTCGACTTATTCTTTCCTCAACCTATTTCTTTCGACCTATTCTCTCTTCTCGACCTATTCTCTCTTCTCGACGCTATCTTCTCGACCTATTCTCTCTCTCCTCGACCTATTCTCTCTTCTCAACCTATTCTCTCTCTCTCGACCTATTCTCTTCGACCGATCTTCTCCTCGACCTATTCTCTCTCTTCTCGACCTATTCTCTCTTCGACCTATTCTCTCTCCTCAACCTATTCTCTCTTCTCGACCTCTATCTCCCTCTTCCTCCGACCTATTCTCTCTCTCTCGATCTATTCTCTCTCTCTCGACCTATTCTCTCTCTCGACCTATTCTCTCTCTCCTCGACCTATTCTCTCTTTTCGACCTATTCTCTCTCGATCTATTCTCTTCGACCTACTTCTTCGACCTATTCTCTCTTCTCGACCTATTCTCTCTTCTCGACCTATTCTCTCTCCGATCTCTTCTCGACCTATTCTCTCTCTCTCATCTCTTCTCGACTATTCTCTCGATCTATTCTCTCTTCTGATCTATTCTCTCTTCCTCGACCTATTCTCTCTTCTCGACCTAATTCTCTCTCTCGACCATATCTTCTCTACCATTCTCACGCTTCTATTCTCTCTCTTTCTCGACTATTTCTCTTCGATCTATTCTCTTCTCAAACTATTCTCTCTTCTCGACCTATTCTCTCTTCTCGACCTATTCTCTCTCTCCGACTTCTTCTGACCTATTCTTCTTCAACTCTATTCTCTCTTCTCAACCTATTCTCTTCATAAATACTATTCTCTCTTCTCGACCTATACTTTCTCTCGACCTATTCTTCGACCTATTCTCTCTTCGACCTATTCTCTCTTCTCGACCTATTCTCTCTCTTCTTCGACCTATTCTCTCTTCTCGACCTTATTCTCTCTTTCTCGATCTATTCTCTCTTCTCAACCTATTCTCTCTTCTCGATCTATTCTTTCTTCTTCTCGACCTATTCTCTCTCTCTCAACTCATTCTTCTTCTTCTCGACCCTATTCTCTCTCTCTCTCGACTCTATTCTCTCTCTTCTCGACCTATTCTCTCTTCTCGACCTATTCTCTCTCTTCTCGACCTATTCTCTCTTTTCGATCTATTCTCTCTCTTCTCGATCTATTCTCTCTTCACCGACTCTCTTCGACCTATTCTCTCTCTCGACCTATTCTCTCTCTCTCGACCTATTCTCCTCTTCTCGACCTATTCTCTCTTCTCGACCTATTCTCTCTCTCGACCTATTCTCTCTTTCTCGACCTATTCTCTCTTCTCAGACTCTTCTTCCTCAACCTATTCTCTCGAATCTATTCTCTCTTCTCGACCTATTCTCTCTTCTCGACCTATTCTCTCTCTCGACCTATTCTCTCTTCTCGACCTATTCTCTCTTCGACCTATTCTCTCTTCTCGACCGATTCTCTCTTCTTCGATCGATTCTCTCTTCTCGACATTCTATTCTACTCTTTCTTTCGATCTATCTCTCTTCTCGACCTAACTCTCTTCTCGACCTATTCTCTCTCTCGACCTATTCTCTCTCCTCAACCTATTCTCTCTTCTCGACCTATTCTCTCTTCTCGACCTATTCTCTCTTTCTCGACCTGAACTCTCTCTCGACCTATTCTTGTCTCTCCTCGACTCTATTCTCTCCTCAACCTATTCTCTCTTTTCTACCTATTTTCTTCTCGACCTATTCTTCTCCTCGACCTATTCCCTCTCGACCTATTCTCTTCTCTCTTGACCTATTCTTCTCTCTCGACTCTATTCTTCTTCTCAACCTATTCTTCTTCTCGACCTATTCTCTCTCTCCTCGACCTGATCTCTCTCCTCGACCTATTCTCTCTTTTCTCGACCTAATCTCTCAACCTATTCTTCTTCGACCTATTCTCTCTTTCTCGATCTATTCTCTCTTCTCGACCTACTCTCTTCGACTATTCTCTCTTCTCGACCCTATTCTCTCTCGACCTATTCTCTTCTCACCATTTCTTTCTCGACCTATTCTCTCTCTCGACCTATTTTCTCTCCTCAACCTATTCTCTCTCTCGATCTATTCTCATTCTCGACCTACTCTCTTCTCAAACTATTCTTCTTTCTCTCTTCTTCGATCTATTCTCTCTCTCTCGACTCTATTCTCTCTTCTCAACCTATTCTCTCTTCTCGACCTATTCTCTCTCCTCGACCTCTTCTCTCTTTCTGACCTATTCTTCTCGATCTATTCTCTTCTACTCTTCTCGACCTATTCTTCTTCGACCTATTCTTCTTCTCGACCTATTCTCTCTCTCGACCGATTCTCTCTCCTCGACCTATTCTCTCTCTCTCGAGCCTATTCTCTCTTCTCGACCTATTCTCTCTCTTCGACCTATTCTCTCTCCTCGACCTATTCTTCCTCGACCTATTCTTCTCCTCGATCTATACCTTCTCTCGACCTAATCTCTTCTCAACCTATTCTTCTCTCGACCTATTCTCTTCTCGATCTATTTCTCTCTTCTCGACCTATTCTCTCTCTCTCGATCTATTCTCTCTTCCAACTATTCTCTCGACTCTATTCTTCTCTTCTCGATCTATTCTCTCTTCTCGACCTATTCTCTCTTCTCGACCTATTCTTCTCTCTCAACCTATTCTCTCTCTCCTTAACCTATCTTCTCTCTCTTCGATCTATTTCTTCTTCGACTGACCTTCTCTCTTGACCTATTCTCTCTCTCGACCTATTCTCTCTTCTCGACTCTATTCTCTTCGACCTATTCTCTCTTTCGACCTATTCTCTCTTTCTCGACCTGATTCTCTCTTCTCGACCTATTCTCTTCGCGACTCTATCTTCTTTCAACGATTTTCTTCGACCTATTCTCTCTCTTCCTCTTAACTCTATTCTTCTTCTCGACTCTATTCTCTCTCTCGACCTATTCTCCTCTTCTCCACCTATTTCTTTGACCGATTCTCCTCTTCTCGACCTATTCTCTCTTCTCGACCTATTCTCCTCTCGACCTATTCTCCTCTTCTCGACCTATTCTCTCTCGACCTATTCTCTCTTCTCGACCTATTCTCCCTTCTTCGACCTATCTCTTTTCTCGACCTATTCTCTCTCTTCCTCGACCTATTCTCTCTCGACCATTCTATTCTCTCTTTCTCTCGACCTATTCTCTTTCTGACCTCTTTCTCACCGATCTATCTGACTTCTTCTTTCGACTCATTCTCCACTCTTTCTTCTGATCCATTCTCTCTCCTCGACTGATTCTTCTCTCGACTTATTCTCTATCTTCGACGATCTTCTTCTCGACCGACTCTCTCTTCGACTGATTCTTCTTCGACCTACTCTCTCTCGACCTATTCTCTTCTTCGACCTATTCTCTCTTCGACCGATTCTTCTTCAATCTATTCTTCTTCGACCTATTTCTTCTTCGACCTATTCTCTTCTCGACCTATTCCTCTTCGACCTATTCTTCTTCTCTCTCGACCTATTCTCTCTCCTCGACCTATTCTCTTCTCTTCTCGACCTGACTTCTCTCTTCTCGACCTATTCTCTCTTTCTCGACCTAATCTCTTCTCAAACTATTCTCTCTTCGAACTATTCTTCTCTTCAACTCTATTCTTCTTCTCGACCTATTCTTTCGACGCTCTTCTTCGAACGATTCTCTCTCTCTCGACCTATTCTTCTTCTGACCTATTCTCTCTTTCTCGACTTATTTCTCGACTTATCTTCTTCTCGATCGATCTTCTAACTATCTTCTTCGAACTATTCTCTCTTCTCAACCTATTCTCTCTCGACTCGATCTTCTTCTCGACCGATCTCTCTTCGACCTATCTTCTTCTCGACCTATTCTTCTATCTCGACCTATTCTCTTCTCAACCTATTCTTCTTCTCGATCGATTCTCTCTTCTCGACCTTATTCTCTCTTCTCGACCTATTCCTTCTTTCGACTCATATTCTCTCGACTCTATTCCTTCTTCGATCTCTTCTCGACCTATTCTCTCTCGACTTATTCTCTCTCTTCGACCTATTCCCTCTTCGACCGATTCTTCTTTCGACTATTCTCTCTATTCGACCGATATCTTCTCTTCTCAACCTATTCTCTCTTCTCGACCTATTCTCTCTATTCGACCTATTCTCTCTTCTCAACCTGATCTCTCTCTTCTCGACCTATTCTCTCTCTCCTCGACCTATTCTCTCCTCAACCTATTCTCTTTCTGACCTATTCTCTCTTCTCGACCTATTCTCTTCTCGACCTATTCCTTCGACTTATTCTTCTTCTCGAGCCTATTCTTCTTTTTCTCGACCTACTTCTCTCTCTCGACCTTATTCTCTCTCGACGAACTCTCTTTCGACCTATTCTCTCTCTCATCGACCTATTCTCTCTCCTCAACCTATTCTCTCTTTTCTCGACCTATTCTCTCTCTTTCGACATCTACTTTCTCACCAACTCTTCTCACTGATTTTCTTCTTCTCATGATTCTTTCTCTTAACTCTACTTTTTTCTCGACTTATTTTCTCTTCTCGACCTATTCTCTCTCTCGACTCTATTCCTCGACCATCTTCTTCTTTGACCTATTCTTCTCTCCTCGACCGATTCTCTCTTCTCGACCGATTCTTCTTCTCCTCGACCTATTTCTCTCTCGACCTATTCTCTTTTTTTCGACCGACCTCTTCTCAACCTATTCTCTCTTTTTCCTCGACTCTATTCTCTCTTCTCGATCTATTCTCTCTTTCTCGACCTATTCTCTCTCGACCTACTCTTCTCTCTTCTCGACCTATTCTCTCTTCTCGACCTATTCTCTCTTCTCAACCCATTCTCTTCTCGACCTATTCTTCTTCTCGACCTATTCTCTCTCCTCTAACCTATTTCTTCTCGATCTATTCTCTTCTCGACCTATTCTCTTCTAACTATCTCTCTTCTCGACCTATTCTCTTCTCGACCTATTCTCTCTCTCGACCTACTCTCTCGACTATCCTCTTCTCGACCTATTCTCTCTTCTCGACCTATTCTCTCTTCTCGACACTATTCTCTCTTCTCGACCTATTCTTCTACCTATTCTCTTCAACTCGTCATTCTCTTCTTCTCGACCTATTCATCTCTTCTCGACCTATTCTCTCTTTCTCGACCTGATACTTCTTCTCGACCTATTCTCTCGACCTATTCTCTCTTTCTCGACCTATTCTCTCTTCTCGACCTATTCCCTCTTGACGATTCTTCTTTCGACTTATTCTCTCTTTTCTGACCGACTTTCTCTCCTTCAACCTATTCTTTCGACCTATTCTCTCTCTCGACTATTCTCTCTTCTCAACCTATTCTCTTCTTCTCGACCTATTCTCTCTCTCCTCGACCTATTCTCCCTCTTCTCCACCTATCTCTCTTCTCGACCTATTCTCCTCTTCTTCGACCTATTCTCTCTTTTCTCGACCTATTCTCCCTCTTCTCGACCTATTCCTTCTCCTCGACCTATTCTCCTCTTCGACCTATCTCTCTCTTCTCGACCTATTCTCTCTTCTCGACCTATTCTCCCTCTTCTCGACCTATTCTTTTCTGACTCGATTCTCCTCTCTTGACCTATTCTCTCTCCTCGACCTATTCTCTCTTCTCGACCTATTCTCTCTTCGACCTATTCTCTCTTCTCGACCTATTCTCTCTTCTCGACCTATTCTCTTTTCTCAACCTATTCTCTCTTCTCAATCTATTCTCTCTTTCGACCTATTCTCTCTTCTCGATCTATTCTCTCTTCTCGACCTATTCCTCTTCGACTATTCTCTCTCTCATCGATTCTCTCTTCTCGACCTATTCTCTTTTTCTCGACCTATTCTCTCTCTTCTCGACCTATTCTCTCTTCTCGACCTGATTCTCTTTCTCAAACTATTTCTTTCGAACTATTCTTCTCTCAACCTATTCTCTCTTCTCGACTTATCTTCTTCTGACCTATTCCTTTCTCGACCGATTCTCTCTTCCGACGATTTTCTCTCCTCGACCTATTCTCTTCTCGACCTATTCTCTTCTTCTCGACTTATTCTCTCTCTCGACTTATTTTCCTCTTAACTCATCTTCTCTTCTCGACCTATTCTCTTCTTCAATCGATTCTTCTTCGATCTATTCTTCTTCTTCGACCTATTCTCTCTAGACTTATTCTTCTCGACCTATTCTCTCTTCTCTCGACCTATTCTCTCTCCTCGACCTATTCTTCTTAACTGATTCTCTTCTGACCTATTCTCTCTCCTCGACCTATTCTTCTCTCCTCGACTCGATTCTTCGATCTAATTCTTCTCAACTATTCTTCTTCTACTTCTCTCTCTTCTCGATCTATTCTCTTTCTCGACCTAACCTCTTCTCAAACTATCTCTCTCTCGACCTATTCTCTCTCCTCGACCTATTCTCTCTTTCTCGACCTAATCCTCTTCTCAAACTATTCTCTTCCGCCTATTCTTCTTCTCGATCTATTCTTCTTATCGATCTATTCTCTCTTCTTCGACCTATTCTCTCTTCGACCTATTCTCTCGATCTATTCTTCTCGACCGATCTTTCTTCGACCTATTCTCTCTTCTCGACCTATTCTCTCTTCTCGACCTATTCTCTCTTCTCAACCTATTCTCTCTTCTCGACCTATTCTCTTCTCCTCGACCTATTCTCTCTCCTCAACCTATTCTCTCTTTTCTCGATCGATTCCTCTTCTCGACCTATTCTCTCTCTCGACCTATTCTCTCTCTGACCTTATTCTCTCCTCGACCTATTCTTTCTTCTCGACCTGATCTCTTCTCAAACTATTCTTCTTCTCGACCTATTCTTTCTTCTCGACTATTCTCTCTTCTCGACCTATTCTCTCTTCGATCTATTCTCTTCTCAACTATCTCTTCTCGACCTATTCTCTCTTCTCGATCTATTCTTTCTCCGACGACTCTTCTTCTCAACCTATTCTCTCTCGACCTATTCTCTCCTCGACCACTTCTCTCGACGACTCTTCTTCTCACGATTCTCTTCTCGACCTATTCTCTCTTCGACCGATTCTTCTCTTCTCGACTGACTTCTCTCTTCTCGATCGATTCTCTCTTCTCGATCTGACTATTCTTTCTTCTCAACCTATTCTCTCTTTCGACCTATTCTTCTTCTCTCGACTTATTCTCTTCCTCGACCTATTCTCTCTCTCGACTTATTCTCTCTCTCGACTCGATACTTTTCTCGACGATCTCTCTTCTCAAACTATTCTTCTTTCTCGACCTATTCTCTCTCTCTCGATCTATTCTCTCTCCTCAAACTATTCTCTCTTCTCGAATCTATTCTCTCTTCTCGATCTATTCTTCTCTCGACCTATTCTTCTTCTCAACCTATTCTCTCTCTCAACCTATTCTTCTTCAATCTATTCTTCTTCTCGACTTATACTTTTCGACTTATTCCTTCGACTATCTTTCTTCGACTTATTTCTTCGACGATCTCTCTTCGACTCTATTCTCTTCTTTCTCGACCTATTCTCTCTCTTCTCGACCTATTCTCTCTTCTCGACCTACTTCTCTCTTCTTCTCGACCTATTCTTCTCTTCTCAACTCTATTCTCTCTTTCGACCGATCTCTCTCTCGACGATCTATTCTTCTTCTTCTTAACCGATTCTCTCTTCTCGATCGATTCTCTCTTCTCGACCGATTCTCTCTCCACCTCGATTCTCTATTCTTCTGCCATCCCTCTTCTCGACTTATTCTCTCTTTCTCGACCTTACTTCTTCCTTTTCCTCGACCGATTCTCTCTCTCTCGACTCTATTCTCTCTTCGACGTATTCTCTCTTCTCGACTTATTCTCTCTTTCGACCTATTCTTCCTCTTCTTCGACCTATTCTCTCTTTCGACGACCTATTCTCCTCTTCTCTGACCTTATTCTCTCTCTCTCGACCTATTCTCTTCTCGACGATTCTCTTCTTCGACCTATTCTTCTTCTCGACTCTATTCTCTCTTCTCGACTTATTCTCTTTTCTCGACCTATTCTCTCTTCTCGATCTATTCTCTCTCTTCGACCTATTCTTCTTCGATCGATCTCTTCTCTTTTCTGGACGATTCTCTCTTCTCGACCGATTCTCTCTTCTCGATCGACTTCTTCTCAACTCTATTCTTCTCAATCTATTCCTCATCGATTCTTCTTCGACTGATCTCTTCTTTCGATCGATCTTCCTCGATCGATCTTTCTTCTCGACGATGATATCGATCTTTCTTTCTTCGAATGAGGTCGATCGATCTTTTCTTCGCGACGATTGATCGATTGATCTTTCTTTCTCTCGACGATTTATATCGATTGATCTTTCTTCGACGATGATATCGATTGATCTTTCTGATTATTTCCGACGATCTTCGACTTCGGACTGATTTTCTCGCCGACGATTTATCGATTGATCCTTCGACGATACGGATCTTTTCTGACGATTATCGATGATCGATTGATCTTTCATCTTCTCGACGATGACGGGACGGATCTTTTCGACGATTAGCCGATTTCGATATTTTCTTCGATGACGACCTATTCTTTCTTTTCGACTCTATTCTCTCTCTTCTCGACCTGATCTCTCTTCTCGATCGACTCTTCTCTTTCTTCTCGACCTATTCTCTTCCTCGATCTATTCTCTCTTCTCAACCTGATCTCTCTTCGACCGATTCTTTCTCGATCGATCTTCTCTCGATCGATCTTTTCTCTCTTCGATCGATCTCTTCTGATCCTGACCTGATCTCTCTCTCTCTCGACCGATTCTCTTCCTCGACCGATTCTCTCTCTCGATCTATTCTCTCTTCTCAACCTATTCTCTCTTGATCTCGACCTATTCTTCTTCTCGACCTATTCTCTTCTCGATCTATTCTCTCTTTCGACTCGATCTTTCTCCTCGATCGATCTTCTCCTTTAGATCCTATTCTCTCTTCGATCGATTCTCTCTCTTCGACCTATTCTCTCTCCTCAACCTATCTTCTCTTTCTCGACCTATTCTCTCTTTCTTTCATCGATTCTCTTCTTCTTCGACCTATTCTTCGACGATTTATCGACGATCTTCTTCGACGACGATCGACGATTCGGATCGACGATCTTTCTTTCTTCGACGACGATCGACGATCTTTCTTCTTCGACGATGACGATCATCGATCTTTCTTTTCGACGATTATCGATTGATCTTTTATCGACGATTATCGATTTCGACGATATCGACCGACTTTCGACGACGATCTTTCTTCGACGATGATCTTATCGACGATCTTCTTCGACGATGATCGGATGATCTTCCCCGACGATGTCGACTTTTTCATCGACGATCGACCGACCATCGACCGACGATCGATTTCGACGATTTATCGACGATCTTTCTCCGACGACGATCGATTTCGACGGATCTTCGACGACGATGATCGACGATCTTTCTTTCTTCGACGATTATCGATTGATCTTCTTTTTTCGACGATTATCGACGATTTCGACGATTATCGACGATCTTTCTTTTCGACGATTGATCGATTGATCTTTTTCGACGATGGTCGACGGATGATTTTTCGACGATTCTAGGTCGATTGATCTTGGGCCGACGATGGTCGATTTGATCTTCTCGACGATTATTCGATGATCGCCGACGATGACGAGATCTTTCTTTTCGACGATTTCATCGATTGATCTTTCGACGATGATATCGATGATCGCCGACGATGATATCGAGATCTTTTTCTTCGACGATGATGGATCGAATTCTTTTCGACGATGATATCGATGACTTTCTTCGACGATGAGGATGGACGACGATCTTTTTTTTCGACGATTGATATCGATTGATCTTTTTTCCGACGACGGTCGATTGATCTTTCTTCTCGACGATGATATCGACGATCTTCTTCTCGACGATTATCGATTGATCTTTCTTTTCTCGACGATGATATCGAGATCTCTTTCTTTTTTCGACGATTATCGACTGATCTTTTTCGATGCGATTCTCGACGAGGATGTATCGATGACTCGACGATGCCGACGATTTAGTCGACGATCTGCCGATGATCTCGACGACGATCTTTCTTCGATATCGATCGATCTTATCGACGATTTATCGATTTATCGACGATCTTTCTCCGACGATCTATCGACGATTCTTCCTTCGACGATTTATCGATTGATCTTTCTTCTTCGACGATTTCGATTGACGGGATCTTCTTTCGACGATTATCGACGATCTTTTTCTTTCACGATTCGACGATTATCGATTGATTTTCGACGATTATCGATTGATCTTTTTCGACGATTGATCGATTGATCTTTCTTTTTCTTCGACGATGGATTGATGGACTTTTCGACGATGATCTTTTCTTTTCGACGACGTCGACGATTTTCGATTCGACGATCGATTTTTCTTCGACGATTTATCGACGATCTTTTCGACGATGATGGATTGATCTTCTCGACGATGACGATGATCTTTCTTTTTTCGACGATGATTGATCGATGATTTTCTTTTCTTCGACGATTATCGATTGATCTTTCGACGATGACGATTATCGATTGATCTTTCTTTTCTTCGACGATGATGATTGATCGGATCTTTTCTTCGACGATCATCGACGATCTTTTTTCGACGACGAATCGATGATCTTTCTTCGACGATGATCGATTCGATTTTCGACGATCGAGGTCGATTTTCTCGACGATTTATCGACGATTGATCTTTCGACGATTCGAGATCTTTTCGACGATGATCGACGATTGATCTTTTTCGACGACGATGACGATTCGACGATCTTTCTTCGACGATGACGATGACGATCTTTTCGACGATATCGATTGATCTTCGACGATGAGGTCGATGGGATCTTCTTCGACGACGATATCGATGATTTCGACGATGGTCGATCTTTCTTTTTCTGACGATTATCGATTGATTCTTTTTCGACGATTTATCGATTGATCTTTCTCGACGATGATGATTGACGACTTCTTTTTCGACGATGATCGATTGATCGATTTTTCGGGACGATGATCTGGTCGATGATTTTTTTTCGACGATGCCGATCGATTTTTTCTTCGACGATGATATCGACGATCTTTCTTCTCTTCTCGACGATTATCGATTGATCTTTCTTTTCGACGATTTGATCGATGGATCTCTTCGACGATGATATCGATTGATCTTCTTTCGACGATTTTTCGACGATTGATCTTGATCTTTTTTCGACGATGATCGATTGATCTTTTTCTTCGACGATTTATCGACGATCTTTTCTTCGACGATTGATCGATGATCTTTCGACGATTAGTCGATGAGATCTTTTCTCGACGATGATCGATTTCTTTTTTCGACGATGATCGATGATCTTTCTTCTTCGACGATTTAGTCGACGATCTTTCTTTTCTTCGACGATGAGGTCGACGACTTCTTTCGACGATTTTCTGACGACGGGTCGACGGGATCTTCGACGATTTATCGACGATCTTCGCCGACGATGATACCGACGATCTTTTCGACGATTGATCGATTGATCTTTCGAGACGCCGATTGATCTTTCTTTTTCGACGATGAGGTTGAGCTGATCTTTTTTTCGACGATGACCGATTCTTTCTCTTCTCGACCTATTCTTCTTCTCAACCTATTCTCTCTCCTCGACCGATTCTCTTCTCCTGACCTATTCTTCTCTTTTGATCTGATCTTCTTCGATCGATTTTCTTCGATCTGATCCTTTCTCTCCTCGACGATTCTTCTTCCTTAACCTATTCTTTCTTCGACCGATTCTTCCTCTCCTCATCGATTCCTCTTTCGATCGATTCTTTCTTTTTCGACCGATCTTCTTCTCAATCTATCTTCTTTCGACGATTCTTCTTTCCTCGATCTATTCTTCTGACCTATTCTCTTCGACTATTCTCTTCTCGACCTATTCTCTCTTCCTCGACTCCATTCTCTCTTCTAACCTATTCTCTCTCTCGACCTATTCTCTCTCCTCGACTCTATTCTCTCTCTTTCTCTGACCTATCTTTCTTTCGACCTATTCTCTCTCTCTCGACCTATTCTCTCTCCTCAACCTATTCTCTCTTTCTCGATCTATTCTCTCTTCGACCTATTCTCTCTTCTCGACTCTATTCTCTCTCTTCTCGACCTATTCTCTCTCTCCTCGACCTATTCTTCTCTCTTCTCGATCGACTCTCTCTTCTTGACCTATTCTCTCTTCTGACCTATTCTCTCTTCTCGATCTATTCTCTTCTTCTCGACCTATTCTCTCTTCTCGATCTATTCTCTCTTCCTCAGACCTATTCTCTCTCGACCTATTCTCTCTCTTCTCGATCTATCTCTCTTCTCGACCTATTCTTCTTCTCGACCTATTCTCTTCTTCTCGACCTATTCTCTCTTCTCGACCTATTCTCTCTCTCGACCTATTCTCTTCTCCTATCTCTTCTTCGACTTATTCTCTCTTCTCGACCTATTCTCTCTCTCGACCTATTCTCTCTTCTCGACCTATTCTTCTGACCTATTCTCTCTCGACCTATTCTCTCTTCTCGACCTATTCTTCTTCGACCTATTCTTCTCTCGACCTATTCTCTCTTCTCGACCTATTCTCTTCGACCTATTCTTCTCTTCGACCTATTCTCTCTCCTCTGATCTATTCTCTTCTTCTCGACCTATCTCTCTTCTCAACCTATTCTCTCTTCTCGACCTATTCTCTCTTCTCGACCTATTCTCTTCTTGACCTATTCTCTCTCTCTCGACCTATTCTCTCTTCTTAACCTATTCTTCTTCTCGACCTATTCTCTCTCCTCGACCTATTCTCTCTCTCGACCTATTCTTCTTCTTCTCGACCTATTCTCTCTTCTCGACCTATTCTCTCTCCTCAACCTATTCTCTCTCTCTCTCGACCTATTCTCTCTCTTAACCTATTCTCTCTTTCTCGACCTATTCTCTCTTCTTGACCTATTCTCTCTCTCTCGACCTATTCTCTTCTCTCGACCTATTCTCTCTCTCTTCGACCTATTCTTCTTCTCAACCTATTCTCTCTTCGACCTATTCTTTCTCTCTCTCGACCTATTCTCTCTCCTCGACCTATTCTCTCTTTCGACCGATCTCTCTTCTCAACCTATTCTCTCTTCTCGACCTATTCTCTCTTCTCGACCTATTCTCTCTTCTCGACCTATTCTCTCTTCGACCTATTCTCTCGATTTCTCTCTTGACCTATTCTCTCTCTCTCGACCTATTCTTCTTCTCAACCTATTCTCTCTTCTCGACCTATTCTCTCTCCTCGACCTATTCCTCTCCTCAACTCATTCTCTTTCTCGATCTATTCTCTCTCTCGACCTACTCTCTCTCCTCGACCCATTCTCTCCTCGACCTATTCTTCCTCGATCTATTCTTCTTCTCGACCTATTCTCTCTCTCAACCTATTCTCTTCTTCTCGACCTATTCTCTCTTCTCGATCTATTCTCTCTTCTTGACCTATTCTCTCTTCTCGATCTATTCTCTCTCAACTATTCTCTCTCTCGACCTATTCTCTTCTTCTGATCTATTCTCTCTCTCGACCTATTCTCTTCTGACCTATTCTCTCTCTCTCGACCTATTCTCTCCTCGACCTATTCTCTCTTCTCGACCTATTCTCTCCTCGACCTATTCTCTCTTCTCGACCTATTCTCTCTTCTCGACCTATTCTCTCTTCGACTTTCTTCTTTCGACCTATTCTCTTCTTCGACCTATTCTCTCTCTCGACCTATTCTCTTCTTCGACCTATTCTCTCTTCTCGACCTATTCTCTTATCAACCTATTCTCTCTTCCTTAATCTATTCTCTTCTCGACCTATTCTCTTCTCGACCTATTCTCTTCTTGACCTATTCTTCTCTTCGACCTATTCTTCTTCTCGACCTATTCTCTCTTCTTGACCTATCTCTCTTCTCGACCTATTCTTCTTCTCGACCTATTCTCTTCTCTGACCTATTCTCTTCTCTCGACCTATTTCTCTCTTCTCGACCTATTCTCTCTTCTGACCTATTCTCTTCTCTCGACCTATATCTCTTCTCGACCTATTCTTCTCTCCTCGACCTATTCTCTCTTCTCGACCTATTCTCCTTCTTCTGACCTATTCTCTTCTCGACCTATTCTCTCTCGACCTATTCTCTCTTCTCGACCTATTCTTCTTCTCGACCTATTTTCTTCTCTCGACTTATTCTCTTCGACCTATTCTCTCTTCTCGACCTATTTCTCTTCTCGACCTATTCTCTCTTCGACCTATTCTCTTTTCTCGACCTATTCTCTCTTCTCGACCTATTCTCTTCTTCGACCTATTCTTCTCTTCTCGACCTATTCTTCTTCTCGATCTATTCTCTCTCGACCTATTCTCTCTCCTCGACCTATTCTCTCCTCGACCTATTCTCTCTTCTCGACCTATTCTCTCTTCTCAACCTATTCTCTTCTCGACCTATTCTTCTTCGACCTAATCTTCTTCTCGACCTATTCTCTTCTTGACCTATTCTCTCTTGACCTATTCTCTTCTTGACCTATTCTCTCTTTCTTGACCTATTCTCTCTCTCTTGACCTATTCTGTCTCTTCTGACCTATTCTCTCTCCTCGACCTATTCCTCTTCTCGACCTATTCTCTTTCTCGACCTATTCTCTCTTCTTGACCTATTCTCTCTTCTTGACCTATTCTCTCTTCTCGACCTATTCTCTCCTCGACCTATTCTCTCTCTTGACCTATTCTTCCTGACCTATTCTCTTCTTGACCTATTCTCTCTTCTCGACCTATTCTCTCTTCTTGACCTATTCTTCTTCTTGACCTATTCTCTCTTTTCTTGACCTATTCTCTTCTTGACCTATTCTCTTCTTCTTGACCTATTCTCTTCTCGACCTATTCTCTCTTCTTGACCTATTCTCTCTTCTTGACCTATTCTCTCTTCTTGACCTATTCTTCTTCTTGACCTATTCTCTCTCTTCTTGACCTATTCTCTCTCTCTGACCTATTCTCTCTTCTTGACCTATTCTCTCTATTCTTCGACCTATTCTCTTCTGACCTATTCTCTCTTTCTTGACCTATTCTCTTCTTGACCTATTCTCTCTCTTCTTGACCTATTCTCTTCTTGACCTATTCTCTTCTTGACCTATTCTCTTCTTGACCTATTCTCTTCTTGACCTATTCTCTTCTTGACCTATTCTCTCTTCTTGACCTATTCTCTTCTTGACCTATTCTCTTCTTGACCTATTCTCTCTTCTTGACCTATTCTCTCTTCTCGACCTCTTGTGGTGAATATCGAGTGATCCAGATGTTGTTGAACAATTGGCAAATCGGCTTGTAGCGGTTTTGATCCTGGACTCTCCCACCAACCATAATAACGTGAGATTTGGAGTTGTCCCCTCCAGGAAGAACTTCTCCACTACACGAGAGAGAGAGCAGGAGGAAGGAGAGAGAGGAGGAGGAGAGTAGAGTGATGATTCAATACCCCCATCATCACCTGAAGACTGTACACCACAGAGATAAAGATGAAGTTACAGAGACCAGTTGGTAGACTGGAGACTGTTGGAGCTGAGTCAGGACAGACTGATTTAAATAGTTATTACAGAGACCAGTTGGTAGACTGGAGACTGTTGAGCTGAGTCAGGACAGACTGATTTAAATAGTTATTACAGAGACCAGTTGGTAGACTGGAGACTGTTGAGCTGAGTCAGGACAGACTGATTTAAATAGTTATTACAGAGACCAGTTGGTAGACTGGAGACTGTTGAGCTGAGTCAGGACAGACTGATTTAAATAGTTATTACAGAGACCAGTTGGTAGACTGGAGACTTGAGCTGAGTCAGGACAGACTGATTTAAATAGTTATTACAGAGACCAGTTGGTAGACTGGAGAATGTTGAGCTGAGTCAGGACAGACTGATTTAAATAGTTATTACAGAGACCAGTTGGTAGACTGGAGACTGTTGAGCTGAGTCAGGACAGACTGATTTAAATAGTTATTACAGAGACCAGTTGGTAGACTGGAGACTTGAGCTGAGTCAGGACAGACTGATTTAAATAGTTATTACAGAGACCAGTTGGTAGACTGGAGACTGTTGAGCTGAGTCAGGACAGACTCCTTCAGGTGTCAAAACAGAAAGGGTTGATTTGTATAAACTCCTCTGTACGTTTCCATGGAAAATGCTGTAACTAATCAAATGTGACTCACCTCCTATAGGCCTATTCCATGGGACTGACTCACCTCCTATAGGTCTATTCCATGGGACTGACTCACCTCCTATAGGCCTATTCCATGGGACTGACTCACCTCCTATAGGTCTATTCCATGGGACTGACTCACCTCCTATAGGTCTATTCCATGGGACTGACTCACCTCCTATAGGTCTATTCCATGGGACTGACTCACCTCCTATAGGTCTATTCCATGGGACTGACTCACCTCCTATAGGTCTATTCCATGGGACTGACTCACCTCCTATAGGTCTATTCCATGGGACTGACTCACCTCCTATAGGTCTATTCCATGACTCACCTCCTGTAGGTCTATTCCATGGGACTGACTCACCTCCTATCGGTCTATTCCATGGGACTGACTCACCTCCTATAGGTCTATTCCATGGGACTGACTCAGCTCCTATAGGTCTATTCCATGGGACTGACTCACCTCCTATAGGCCTATTCCATGGGACTGACTCACCTCCTATAGGTCTATTCCATGGGACTGACTCACCTCCTATAGGTCTATTCCATGGGACTGACTCACCTCCTATAGGTCTATTCCATGGGACTGACTCACCTCCTATAGGTCTATTCCATGGGACTGACTCATCTCCTATAGGCCTATTCCATGGGACTGACTCACCTCCTATAGGTCTATTCCATGGGACTGACTCACCTCCTATAGGTCTATTCCATGGGACTGACTCACCTCCTATAGGTCTATTCCATGGGACTGACTCACCTCCTATAGGTCTATTCCATGGGACTGACTCACCTCCTATAGGTCTATTCCATGGGACTGACTCACCTCCTAAATGCCTATTCCATGGGACTGACTCACCTCCTATAGGTCTATTCCATGGGACTGACTCATCTCCTATAGGTCTATTCCATGGGACTGACTCACCTCCTATAGGTCTATTCCATGGGACTGACTCACCTCCTATAGGTCTATTCCATGGAACTGACTCACCTCCTATAGGTCTATTCCATGGGACTGACTCACCTCCTATAGGTCTATTCCATGGAACTGACTCACCTCCTATAGGTCTATACCATGGGACTGACTCACCTCCTAAATGCCTATTCCATGGGAATTATACATTTACATGTAAATCTACCATTGAGAATGTCATGTCAAATCAAATCAAATCAAATGTATTTATATAGTCCTTCGTACATCAGCTGATATCTCGAGGTGCTGTACAGAAACCCAGCCTAAACCCCAAACAGCAAGCAATGCAGATGTAGAAGCACGGTGGCTAGGAAAACTCCCTAGAAAGGCCAAACCTAGGAAGAAACCTAGAGAGGAACCAGGCTATGTGGGTGGCCAGTCCTCTTCTGGCTGTGCCGGGTGGGAGATTATAACAGAACATGGCCAAGTTGTTCAAATGTTCATAAATGACCAGCATGGTCCATAATAATAATCACAGGCAGAACAGTTGAAACTGGAGCAGCAGCACAGCCAGGTGGACTGGGACAGCAAGGAGTCATCATGTCAGGTAGTCCTGAGGCATGGTCCTAGGGCTCAGGTCCTCTGAGAGAGAGAGAAAGAAAGAGAGAATTAGAGAGATGAAACTTAAATTCACACAGGACACCGAATAGGACAGGAGAAGTACTCCAGATATAACAAACTGACCCTAGCCCCCCGACACATAAACTACTGCAGCATAAATACTGGAGGCTGAGACAGGAGGGGTCAGATGACACCCCCGGCCAGGGCCAAACAGGAAGGATATAACCCCACCCACTTTGCCAAAGCACAGCCCCCATACCACTAGAGGGATATCTTCAACCACCAACTTACCATCCTGAGACAAGGCCGAGTATAGCCCACATAGATCTCCGCCAGGGCACAACCCAAGGGGGGGCGCCAACACAGACAGGAAGATCACATCAGTGACTCAACCCACTCAAGTGACGGATCCCTCCTAGGGACGGTATGAAAGAGCCCTAGTAAGCTTGGCTTTTCCTAGATAAGTGTTTTAAAGAAATGGGGAGACTTGGGTATTTGTTTTTGGATCGAAGCTGTAGAGATCATTCAGGAATTGATCTTTTCTCTAATTCATCATTAAATGACCGGTTATGATGGTGCATTCATCAGCTGTACAGTTGCAAGCTGTTATTTTTGCGTTTTGGACCAAAGTGAACTTTTAACACATTGACTTTGTTTGAACATGATTTCATAAACAAAATCTTAGGAGGAAAAGTCATGTTGAATGTTTTTAACCTCCTGCCCTTCCTTCTACTGACGGTTGTCTGGCCAACTGATTATCAAATTCCCCAGGTGAACCTTGACTTGTTAGTTTAATGCAGAATGAATGTACCCTCTCTGTTCTCCTAGATGCTGAACCCGGATGTAGTGACTGTGTACACTGAGAGTTTTTCTTCCTCTCTCATGATCTATCAATGCCTCAGGATGTCACTGAATAAATATTATCTTACTGGATGAGGAACTCTTCTCTCATGATCTATCAATGTCTCAGGATGTCACTGAGTAAATATTATCTTGCTGAATGAGGAACTCTTCTGTCATGATTTCTGGGAGAAGGTGTGTCTGAAGTTAACAGAGCACCCGCCTGCAAGCAGTCAACTTCCTTTTCATTTTGTTTATTACATTGACCAGAAAACCTGTACTTGTCTGTTTAAATGAGTCCTGTCTGACATAATTATTGGACTTGCAACAGTCAACTTAGTTGCCTAGTGGGTAGAGTGTCCACCCTGAAAGGGGATTGGGGTTTGATCCCTGGTTGAGTCATACCAAAGACTGTAAAAAATGGGACCAGATGCGTCTCTGCTTGGCACTCAGCATTAAGGAGATGATGGAGTACAAGGCCTTCTAACAGACTATCTTCCTGTCCAGTACTGGTACATCACGCTGCTCCTTGCTACAGAAACAAGAGGCTCTTGTCCTTTGGGCCGTTCTGGTTTCAGACAAGAGTTACTTAAGTAGTCAGTTGACAATTAAAATTACATTTCACTCATTTTGTTTCCAAAAAATAGGGAAACGTTGATCTTGTGAATTGGATGAATGAACTGAAATAAAATTGTAATAAATTAAGTTAAATGGTGAATTGAGGATTGTCTTTCGAAGAAAGAAAAACAGACACAAAATACAAAGACACAATTCAGGTGCCGTGTTGAAAATGTTGTGAAATGTTATCTGCTCTTTCCATGGAATAGCAGCACCGAGGTTACGGTTGCTGAGTTCACATTCATTAATATTCCACAAGGCCTCTGACACAAAAACTCAAAGAACTCCAAATGTTTAGTATGATGTCTCATAAAGGCCTCACCTACATTACATATATGTGTCCATCTGAATGAAATGGAGGAAGATGTGTCCTACTGAATGAAATGGAGGAAGATGTGTCCAACTGAATGAAATGGAGGAAGATGTGTCCTACTGAATGAAATGAAGGAAGATGTGTTCAACTGAATGAAATGGAGGAAGATGTGTCCAACTGAATGAAACGGAGGAAGATGTGTCCAACTGAATGAAACGGAGGAAGATGTGTCCAACTGAATGAAATGGAGGAAGATGTGTCCAACTGAATGAAATGGAGGAAGATGTGTCCAACTGACTGAAACGGAGGAAGATGTGTCCAACTGAATGAAATGGAGGAAGATGTGTCCAACTGAATGAAATGGAGGAAGATGTGTCCTACTGAATGAAAAGGAGGAAGACGTGTCCAACTGAATGAAACGGAGGAAGATGTGTCCAACTGAATGAAATGGAGGAAGATGTGTCCAACTGAATGAAATGGAGGAAGATGTGTCCAACTGAATGAAATGGAGGAAGATGTGTCCAACTGAATGAAATGGAGGAAGATGTGTCCAACTGAATGAAATGGAGGAAGATGTGTCCTACTGAATGAAATGTAGGAAGATGTGTCCAACTGAATGAAATGGAGGAAGATGTGTCCTACTGAATGAAATGGAGGAAGATGTGTCCAACTGACTGAAACGGAGGAAGATGTGTCCAACTGAATGAAATGGAGGAAGATGTGTCCAATGAATGAATGGCAGTGGTCCACTGAATGAAATGGAGGAAGATGTGTCCAACTGAATGAAACGGAGGAAGATGTGTCCAACTGAATGAAATGGAGGAAGATGTGTCCAACTGAATGAAATGGAGGAAG
>NW_027038993.1:0-15000 GCF_034236695.1 Oncorhynchus nerka
CACAGAGTTACACTAACAACAACACAGAGTTACACACAAACATCAACACAGGTTACCTAAAGCAACAACACAGAGTTACGCAAGCAACAACACAGGTTACATAAACAACAACACAGAGTTACACATAAACAACAACACAGGTTACACATAAACAACAACACAGAGTTACACATAAACATTACACATAAACAACAACACAGAGTTACACACAAACATCAACACAGAGTTACACATAAACAACAACACAGAGTTACACATAAACAACAACACAGAGTTACACATAAACAACAACACAGAGTTACACATAAACAACAACACAGAGTTACACATAAACAACAACACAGAGTTACACATAAACATCAACACAGAGTTTCACATAAACAACAACACAGAGTTACACACAAACATCAACACAGAGTTACACATAAACAACAACACAGAGTTACACATAAACAACAACACAGAGTTACACACAAACAACAACACAGAGTTACACACAAACAACAACACAGAGTTACACACAAACAACAACACAGAGTTACACATAAACAACAACACAGAGTTACACACAAACAACAACACAGAGTTACACATAAACAACAACACAGCAACAACACAGAGTTACACATAAACAACAACACAGAGTTACACATAAACAACAACACAGAGTTACACATAAACAACAACACAGAGTTACACATAAACATCAACACAGAGTTACACATGGAGTAAACCAGCATAAACAATAGAAAATAAAAAGTCTATATACAGTGTGTGTAAATGGCGTGAGGAGGTGAGGCAATAAACAGGCCATAGTAGCAAGGTAATTACACTGGAGTGATAGATGAGCAGATGTGCAAGGAGAAATACTGGTGTGCAAAAGAGCAGAAAAGTAAATAAAAACAATATGGGGATGAGGTAGGTAGATTGGGTGGACTATTTACAGCGATCGGTTAGCTGCTCAGATAGCTGATGTTTAAAGTTAGCGAGGGAAATACAAGTCTCCAGCTTCAGCTATTTTATGTACAATGCGGGCCTAGGAACAGTGGGTTAACTGCCTTGTTCAGGGGCAGAATGACAGATGTTTACCTTGTCAGTTTCAGCGATTTCTGCAATTCATTCCAGTCATTGGCAGCAGAGAATTGGATTGGAGATGTTTAATGTGAGTCTGGAAGGAGAGTTTAAAGTCTAGCCAGACACCTAGGTATTTGTAGTTGTCCACATATTCTAAGTCAGAACTGTCCAGGGTGGTGATGCTAGTCGGGCGGGTGCTGGCAGCAAATGGTTGTAAAGCATGCATTTAGTTTACTAGCATTTAAGAGCAGTTGGAGGCCACGGAATGAGTGTTGTATGACATTGAAGCTCGTTTGGAGGTTAGATAGCACAGTGTCCAAAGAAAGGCCAGATGTATACAGAATGGTGTCGTCTGCGTAGAGGTGAATCAGGGAATCACCCGCAGCAAGTGCGACATCGTTGATATATACAGAGAAAAGAGTCGGCCTGAGAATTGAACCCTGTGGTACCCCCATAGAGACTGCTAGAGGCCCGGACAGCAGGCCCTCCGATTTGACACACTGAACTCTGTCTGAGAAGTAGTTGATGAACCAGGCAATGCAGTCATTTGACACACTGAACTCTGTCTGAGAAGTAGTTGGTGAACCAGGCAATGCAGTCATTTGAGACACCAAGGCTGTTGAGTCTGCCGATAAGAACACAGTGATTGACAGAGTCGAAAGCCTTGGCCAGGTCGATGAAGACGGCTGCACAGTACAATCTTTTATCGATGACGGTTATGATGTCGTTTAGAACCTTGAGCGTGGCTCAGGTGCACCCATGACCAGCTCGGAAACCGGATTGCACAGCGGAGAAGGTACGGTGGGATTCAAAATAGAAAGGTTGTGCAGGATGGATCGGGGTCAAGAGTGTCACTCCCTTTGAAGAGGGGGATGACCGAGGCAGCATTTCCAATCTTTAGGGATCTTGGACGATACGAAAGAGAGGTTGAACAGATAATAGTAATAATGGTAATAGGGGTTGCAACAGTGCTCCAGTCTGTCCCTATTCCCTGTGGGCTCTGGTCCAATGCAGTGCTCCAGTCTGTCCCTATTCCCTGTGGGCTCTGGTCCAATGCAGTGCTCCAGTCTGTCCCTATTCCCTGTGGGCTCTGGTCCAATGCAGTGCTCCAGTCTGTCCCTATTCCCTGTGGGCTCTGGTCCAATGCAGTGCTCCAGTCTGTCCCTATTCCCTGTGGGCTCTGGTCCAATGCAGTGCTCCAGTCTGTCTCTATTCCCTGTGGGCTCTGTAGTGCACTATAAATGGAAAGGGTTCCATTTGGGACCAGCCCCAGTCTCCGTTCAGTATGATGCCCCAAGCCTAAACAGCCATCACTATCCAAGCACCCTTTGTCAGTCCGCTCCCCCCTCAGCTCAATTCATGGATGGAGGGAGTGAGGGATCAAGGGGAGATGAGAAAACTGCAGGAAAAACTATTTGCACTAAAGCTGTCCTATTATTAGAGCAAGAGACTGGAGGAAGGAAGATATGAGAGAGAGAGAGAGCGACAGAGAGAGAGAGAGACAGAGAGAGAGAGAGAGAGAGAGAGAGAGAGAGAGAGAGGGACAGAGAGAGAGAGAGAGAGAGAGGGGGGGATAGAGACAGAAAGAGAGAGAGGGAGAGAGTGAGAGAGAGAGAGAGAGAGAGAGAGGAGAGAGTGAGAGAGAGAGAGAGAGAGAGAGAGAGAGAGAGAGAGAGAGAGAGAATGGGGAATGGTAGATAGAGAGAGAGGGAGAGGAAGAAGGAGAGAGAGAGAGAGAGAGAGAGAGAGAGAGAGAGAGAGAGAGAGAGAGAAAGGGAGAGAATGGGGAATGGTAGACAGAGTCAGAGAGAGAGAGTTTGCATGAAATAGAGAGAGAGAAACAGAGAGAGAGAAACAGAGAGAGAGAGAGAGAGAGAGAGAGAGAGAGAGAGAGAGAGAGAGAGAGAGAGAGCTTACAATGCAGAGTGTGAGTCATCCACCCAGCCAATCCAAGCCCTCCTCCCTCTCCTGCCCCTGTTGCTTAGGTAACATGATGTCAGACGGGCTCCTGGTGCACCTCTGAGGCGTAATGTCGTGAGGAGCGTGCCTCATTCTCTCGTCTCCGCTGTGTGTGTGTGTGTGTGTGTGTGTGTGTGTGTCAATCCAACAAGAGTAATCCTGTCACAGATGATCTAAATCACTAGTATCATGTATGTTTGTGTTTCTGTGTGTTTTCTATAATTACTTGTTACAGTATTCTGGTTATACTGTATGTACTGTATCTGGGGATTTAGTGGCTGATCACTGAAAGGGTATCAGAAACGAGTCTATTCTCTCAACACCCCCCAACCCCCTCCTCCCTTCTCTTTCGTCTAGGAAATCCTGGATAACATCTGGATGTGATGCTAGGAACGACAACACAACTTTGTCAAATGAATGAAATACTCCACTTGGCTTTGTGAGGATAATGTGGCCATTTGTTTAGAGCAGCTGGTCGTCGTCAAACCTGAGTGAATGAAGAAGAGAGGAGACTACAGCCTAAACTTTTATTTATTATTTATTTCTTTTGTACCTTTATTTAACTAGTCAGTTAAGAACAAATGATTATTTACAATGACGGCCTAGGAACAGGGGTGAACGGCCTTCTTCTGGGGCAGAACGACAGATTTGACATTGTCAGCTCGGGGATTTGATCTAGCAACCTGTCGGTTACCGGCCCAAGTATGCGCTAACCGCTAGCTAACTGCCGCTGAACAGACAGAGAGTAGCAGAGAGACAGAGGATGACAGCAAGCCCCTCACTCTCACACACACACACACACACACACACACACACACACACACACACACACAGTCACAGCTCAGTCTCAGCTCACACACTAATCACACAGCACATGGCCTGGACACACACACACACACACAGCATCACACACACACACACACGTCATCAGCTCAGCTCAAGTCTCAGCTCAGTTGGCCCTAAAGGATGACAATCAACCTGCCAGTGGGCTTGCTGTGTCATTCGGCCTTTGACTCTCCACCTCTCCAGAACCATAACTCACCAGCTCCTAGATCCTCCGTTAGCCAGACATACACTACCTCTAAGGTAACCAGCCCAGGCCTTGACGAGTCTATGTGTCTGTGTGTGTGTGTATTTGCTGTGTGTGCCATACAACTCAACCTGCTCCTAGTCTGTGCCATACAACTCTCAACCTGCTCCTAGTGTATGCCATACAACTCAACCTGTGCTACCTTTGTTACCTGTGTGTCTCCCTCCGTTGAGAGAATATGTCTAGACCTCTGAGTGGGTTTGCTGTGTCATTAACCAACCATGCTCAACCTTTCTCTTTCAACTCTCTCTCTCTCTCCCGTTAACCAACCATACAACTCAACCTGCTCCTAGACCTCTCCCCGTTAACCAGCCATACAACCTGCTCCTAGACCTCTCCGTTAACCAGCCATACAACTCCAACCTGCTCCTAGACCCTCCCGTTAACCAGCCATACAACTCAACCTGCCCTAGACCTCTCCCGTTAACCAACCATACAACTCAACCTGCTCCTCAACCAGCCATACCTCCCAGCCTGCTCTCAATTAACCAGCCATACAACTCAACCTGCTCCTAGACCTCTCCCGTTAACCAGCCATACAACTCAACCTGCTCCTAGACCTCTCCCGTTAACCAGCCATACAACTCAACCTGCTCCTAGACCTCTCCGTTAACCAGCCATACAACTCAACCTGCTCCTAAACCTCTCCCGTTAACCAGCCATACAACTGAACCTGCACCTAGACCTCTCCCGTTAACCAGCCATACAACTCAACCTGCTCCTAGACCTCTCCCGTTAACCAGCCATACAACTCAACCTGCTCCTAGACCTCTCCGTTAACCAGCCATACAACTCAACCTGCTCCTAAACCTCTCCCGTTAACCAGCCATACAACTGAACCTGCACCTAGACCTCTCCCGTTAACCAGCCATACAACTCAACCTGCTCCTAGACCTCTCCCGTTAACCAGCCATACAACTCAACCTGCTCCTAGACCTCTCCCGTTAACCAGCCATACAACTCAACCTGCTCCTAGACCTCTCCCGTTAACCAGCCATACAACTCAACCTGCTCCTAGACCTCTCCCGTTAACCAGCCATACAACTCAACCTGCTCCTAGACCTCTCCCGTTAACCAGCCATACAACTCAACCTGCTCCTAGACCTCTCCGTTAACCAGCCATAACTCAACCTGCCCTAGACCTCCAACCAACCATACAACTCAACCTGCACCTAGACCTCTCCCGTTAACCAGCCATACAACTGAACCTGCTCTAAACTCTCCGTTAACCAACCATACAACTCAACCTGCTCCTAAACCTCTCCCGTTAACCAGCCATACAACTCAACCTGCTCCTAGACCTCTCCCGTTAACCAGCCATACAACTCAACCTGCTCCTAGACCTCTCCCGTTAACCAGCCATATAACTGAACCTGCTCCTAAACCTCTCCCGTTAACCAGCCATACAACTCAACCTGCTCCTAGACCTCTCCGTTAACCAGCCATACAACTCAACCTGCTCGTTAACCACCATACAACTCAACCTGCTCCTAGACCTCTCCCCGTTAACCAGCCATACAACTCAACCTGCTCCTAAACTCTCCCAACCAGCCGTACAACTCAACCTGCTCCCTAGACCTCTCCGTTAACCAGCCATACAACTCAACCTGCTCCTAAACCTCTCCCGTTAACCAGCCATACAACTCAACCTGCACCTAGACCTCCCGTTAACCAGCCATACAACTCAACCTGCTCCTAGACCTCTCCGTTAACCAGCCATACAACTCAACCTGCTCCTAGACCTCTCCGTTAACCAGCCATACAACTCAACCTGCTCCCTAGACCTCTCCGTTAACCAGCCATACAACTCAACCTGCTCCTAGACCTCTCCGTTAACCAGCCATACAACTCAACCTGCTCCTAGACCTCTCCCGTTAACCAGCCATACAACTCAACCTGCTCCTAGACCTCTCCCGTTAACCAGCCATACAACTCAACCTGCTCCTAGACCTCTCCGTTAACCAGCCATACAACCTGCTCCTAGACCTCTCCGTTAACCAGCCATACAACTCAACCTGCTCCTAGACCTCTCCGTTAACCAGCCATACAACTCAACCTGCTCCTAGACCTCTCCGTTAACCAGCCATACAACTCAACCTGCTCCTAGACCTCTCCGTTAACCAGCCCATACAACTCAACCTGCTCCTAGACCTCTCCGTTAACCAGCCATACAACTCAACCTGCTCCTAGACCTCTCCGTTAACCAGCCATACAACTCAACCTGCTCCTAGACCTCTCCGTTAACCAGCCATACAACTCAACCTGCTCCTAGACCTCTCCGTTAACCAACCATACAACTCAACCTGCTCCTAGACCTCTCCCGTTAACCAGCCATACAACCTGCTCCTAGACCTCTCCGTTAACCAGCCATACAACTCAACCTGCTCCTAGACCTCTCCCGTTAACCAGCCATACAACTCAACCTGCTCCTAGACCTCTCCCGTTAACCAGCCATACAACTCAACCTGCTCCTAGACCTCTCCCCGTTAACCAGCCATACAACTCAACCTGCTCCTAGACCTCTCCCGTTAACCAGCCATACAACTCAACCTGCTCTAGACCTCTCCGTTAACCAGCCATACAACTCAACCTGCTCCCAGACCTCAACCTGCTCCTCTCCCGTTAACCAACCATACAACTCAACCTGCTCCTAGACCTCTCCGTTAACCAGCCATACAACCAACCTGCTCCTAGACCTCTCCGTTAACCAGCCATACAACTCAACCTGCTCCTAGACCTCTCCGTTAACCAGCCATACAACTCAACCTGCTCCTAGACCTCTCCCGTTAACCAGCCATACAACTCAACCTGCTCCTAGACCTCTCCGTTAACCAGCCATACAACCTGCTCCTAGACCTCTCCGTTAACCAGCCATACAACTCAACCTGCTCCTAGACCTCTCCCGTTAACCAAGCCATACAACTCAACCGTTAACCAGCCATACAACTCAACCTGACCTCTCCGTTAACCAACCATACAACTCAACCTGCACCTAGACCTCTCCGTTAACCAGCCATACAACTGAACCTGCTCCTAAACCTCTCCGTTAACCAACCATACAACTCAACCTGCTCCTAGACCTCTCCCGTTAACCAGCCATACAACTCAACCCAACCTAGACCTCTCCCGTTAACCAGCCATACAACTCAACCTGCTCCTAGACCTCCCCGTTAACCAGCCATACAACTCAACCTAGACCTCTCCGTTAACCAGCCATACAACTCAACCTGCTCCTAGACCTCTCCGTTAACCAGCCATACAACTCAACCTGCTCCTGACCTCTCCGTTAACCAGCCATACAACTCAACCTGCTCCCTAGACCTCTCCCGTTAACCAGCCATACAACTCAACCTGCTCCTAGACCTCTCCCGTTAACCAGCCATACAACTCAACCTGCTCCTAGACCTCTCCGTTAACCAGCCATACAACTCAACCTGCTCCTAGACCTCTCCGTTAACCAGCCATACAACTCAACCTGCTCCTAGACCTCTCCGTTAACCAGCCATACAACTCAACCTGCTCCCTAGACCTCTCCGTTAACCAGCCATACAACTCAACCTGCTCCTAGACCTCTCCGTTAACCAGCCATACAACTCAACCTGCTCCTAGACCTCTCCGTTAACCAGCCATACAACTCAACCTGCTCCTAGACCTCTCCCCGTTAACCAGCCATACAACTCAACCTGCTCCTAGACCTCTCCGTTAACCAGCCATACAACCAGCCAACCTCAACCTGCCTAGACCTCTCCGTTAACCAGCCATACAACTCAACCTGCTCCTAGACCTCTCCCGTTAACCAGCCATACAACTCAACCTGCTCCTAGACCTCTCCGTTAACCAGCCATACAACTCAACCTGCTCCTAGACCTCTCCAACCAGCCATACAACTCAACCTGCTCCTAGACCTCTCCCCGTTAACCAGCCATACAACTCAACCTGCTCTAGACCTCTCTCCGTTAACCAGCCATACAACTCAACCTGCTCCTAGACTCTCCGTTAACCAGCCATACAACTCAACCTGCACCAGACCTCTCCGTTAACCAGCCATACAACTCAACCTGCTCCTAGACCTCTCCGTTAACCAGCCATACAACTCAACCTGCTCCTAGACTCTCCGTTAACCAGCCATACAACTCAACCTGCTCCTAGACCTCTCCGTTAACCAGCCATACAACTCAACCTGCTAGACCCTAGCCATACAACCCAACCTCTCCGTTAACCAGCCATACAACTCAACCTGCTCCTAGACCTCTCCGTTAACCAGCCATACAACTCAACCTGCTCCTAGACCTCTCCGTTAACCAGCCATACAACTCAACCTGCTCCTAGACCTCTCCGTTAACCAGCCATACAACTCAACCTGCTCCTAGACCTCTCCGTTAACCAGCCATACAACTCAACCTGCTCCTAGACCTCTCCGTTAACCAGCCATACAACTCAACCTGCTCCTAGACCTCTCCGTTAACCAGCCATACAACTCAACCTGCTCCTCCGTTAACCAGCCATACAACTCAACCTGCTCTAGACCCCGTTAACCAGCCATACAACTCAACCTGCTCCTAGACCTCTCCGTTAACCAGCCATACAACTCAACCTGCTCCTAACCAGCCATACAACCAGCCTAGACCTCTAGTTAACTACAACTCAACCTGCTCCTAGACCTCTCCGTTAACCAGCCATACAACCTGCCTAGACCTCTCCCGTTAACCAGCCATACAACCTGCTCCTAGACCTCTCAACCTGCTCAACCCTCCTAGACCTCTCCGTTAACCAGCCATACAACTCAACCTGCTCCTAGACCTCTCCCGTTAACCAGCCATACAACTCAACCTGCTCCTAGACCTCTCCGTTAACCAGCCATACAACTCAACCTGCTCCTAGACCTCCGTTAACCAGCCATACAACTCAACCTGCTCCTAGACCTCTCCCGTTAACCAGCCATACAACTCAACCTGCTCCTAGACCTCTCCGTTAACCAGCCATACAACATAACCAACTCAACCTGCTCCTAGACCTCTCCGTTAACCAGCCATACAACTCAACCTGCTCCTAGACCTCCCGTTAACCAGCCATACAACTCAACCTGCTCCTAGACCTCTCCGTTAACCAGCCATACAACTCAACCTGCTCCTAGACCTCTCCGTTAACCAGCCATACAACTCAACCTGCTCCTAGACCTCTCCGTTAACCAGCCATACAACTCAACCTGCTCCTAGACCTCTCCGTTAACCAGCCATACAACTCAACCTGCTCCTAGACCTCTCCGTTAACCAGCCATACAACTCAACCTGCTCCTAGACCTCTCCGTTAACCAGCCATACAACTCAACCTGCTCCTAGACCTCTCCGTTAACCAGCCATACAACTCAACCTGCTCTAGACCTCTCCAGTTAACCAGCCATACAACTCAACCTGCTCCAGACCTCTCCGTTAACCAGCCATACAACTCAACCTGCTCCTAGACCTCTCCCGTTAACCAGCCATACAACTCAACCTGCTCCTAGACCTCTCCGTTAACCAGCCATACAACTCAACCTGCTCCTAGACCTCTCCGTTAACCAGCCATACAACTCAACCTGCTCCTAGACCTCTCCGTTAACCAGCCATACAACTCAACCTGCTCCTAGACCTCTCCGTTAACCAGCCATACAACTCAACCTGCTCCTAGACCTCTCCGTTAACCAGCATATAACTCAACCTGCTCCTAGACCTCTCCGTTAACCAGCCATACAACTCAACCTGCTCCTAGACCTCTCCGTTAACCAGCCATACAACTCAACCTGCTCCTAGACCTCTCCGTTAAACCAGCCATAGACAACAACCTGCTCCTGCTCCCAGACCTCTCCGTTAACCAGCCATACAACTCAACCTGCTCCTAGACCTCTCCCGTTAACCAGCCATACAACTCAACCTGCTCCTAGACCTCTCCGTTAACCAGCCATACAACTCAACCTGCTCCTAGACCTCTCCGTTAACCAGCCATACAACTCAACCTGCTCCTAGACCTCTCCCGTTAACCAGCCATACCAGCCATACAACCTCAACCTGCTCCTAGACCTCTCCCGTTAACCAGCCATACAACTCAACCTGCTCCTAGACCTCTCCGTTAACCAGCCATACAACTCAACCTGCTCCTAGACCTCTCCGTTAACCAGCCATACAACTCAACCTGCTCCTAGACTCCATAACCAGCCATACAACTCAACCTGCTCCTAGACCTCTCCGTTAACCAGCCATACAACTCAACCTGCTCCTAGACCTCTCCGTTAACCAGCCATACAACAACCTGCTCCTAGACCTCTCCGTTAACCAGCCATACAACTCAACCTGCTCCTAGACCTCTCCGTTAACCAGCCATACAACTCAACCTGCTCCTAGACCTCTCCGTTAACCAGCCATACAACTCAACCTGCTCCTAGACCTCTCCGTTAACCAGCCATACAACTCAACCTGCTCCTAGACCTCTCCGTTAACCAGCCATACAACTCAACCTGCTCCTAGACCTCGTTCCGTTAACCAGCCATACAACTCAACCTGCTCCTAGACCTCTCCGTTAACCAGCCATACAACTCAACCTGCTCCTAGACCTCTCCCGTTAACCAGCCATACAACTCAACCTGCTCCTAGACCTCTCCGTTAACCAGCCATACAACTCAACCTGCTCCTAGACCTCTCCGTTAACCAGCCATACAACTCAACCTGCTCCTAGACCTCTCCGTTAACCAGCCATACAACTCAACCTGCTCCTAGACCTCTCCGTTAACCAGCCATACAACTCAACCTGCTCCTAGACCTCTCCCGTTAACCAGCCATAAACAACTGCTCCAACCTGCTACAACCTAGACCTCTCCGTTAACCAGCCATACAACTCAACCTGCTCCTAGACCTCCTAACCAGCATACAACTCAACCTGCTCCTAGACACTCTCCCGTTAACCAGCCATACAACTCAACCTGCTCCTAGACCTCTCCGTTAACCAGCCATACAACTCAACCTGCTCCTGACCTCTCCGTTAACCAGCCATACAACTCAACCTGCTCCTAGACCTCCGTTAACCAGCCATACAACTCAACCTGCTCCTAGACCTCTCCGTTAACCAGCCATACAACTCAACCTGCTCCTAGACCTCTCCCGTTAACCAGCCATACAACTCAACCTAGCTCCGTTAATCCAGCCATACAACTCAACCTGCTCCTAGACCTCCGTTAACCAGCCATACAACTCAACCTGCTCCTAGACCTCTCCGTTAACCAGCCATACAACTCAACCTGCTCCTAGACCTCTCCGTTAACCAGCCATACAACCTCAACCTGCTCCTAGACCTCTCCGTTAACCAGCCATACAACTCAACCTGCTCCTAGACCTCTCCGTTAACCAGCCATACAACTCAACCTGCTCCTAGACCTCTCCGTTAACCAGCCATACAACTCAACCTGCCTTAGACCTCTCCGTTAACCAGCCATACAACTCAACCTGCTCCTAGACTCTCCGTTAACCTCTCCCTGCTTAACTCCGTTAACCAGCCATACAACTCAACCTGCTCCTAGACCTCTCCGTTAACCAGCCATACAACTCAACCTGCTCCTAGACTCTCTCCGTTAACCAGCCATACAACTCAACCTGCTCCTAGACCTCTCCGTTAACCAGCCATACAACTCAACCTGCTCCTAGACCTCTCCGTTAACCAGCCATACAACTCAACCTGCTCCTAGACCTCTCCCGTTAACCAGCCATACAACTCAACCTGCTCCTAGTTAACCTCTCCGTTAACCAGCCATACAGCCATCAACCTGCTCCTAGACCTCTCCGTTAACCAGCCATACAACTCAACCTGCTCCCTAGACCTCTCCCAGTTAACCAGCCATACAACTCAACCTGCTCCTAGACCTCTCCGTTAACCAGCCATACAACTCAACCTGCTCCTAGACCTCTCCCGTTAACCAGCCATACAACTCAACCTGCTCCTAGACCTCTCCGTTAACCAGCCATACAACTCAACCTGCTCCTAGACCTCTAGACAGCCATACAACCTGCTCCTAGACCTCTCCGTTAACCAGCCATACAACTCAACCTGCTCCTAGACCTCTCCGTTAACCAGCCATACAACTCAACCTGCTCCTAGACCTCTCCGTTAACCAGCCATACAACTCAACCTGCTCCTAGACCTCTCCGTTAACCAGCCATACAACTCAACCTGCTCCTAGACCTCTCCGTTAACCAGCCATACAACTCAACCTGCTCCTAGACCTCTCCGTTAACCAGCCATACAACTCAACCTGCTCCTAGACCTCTCCGTTAACCAGCCATACAACTCAACCTGCTCCTAGACCTCTCCGTTAACCAGCCATACAACTCAACCTGCTCCTAGACCTCTCCGTTAACCAGCCATACAACTCAACCTGCTCCTAGACCTCTCCGTTAACCAGCCATACAACTCAACCTGCCCTAGACCTCTCCCGTTAACCAGCCATACAACTCAACCTGCTCCTAGACCTCTCCGTTAACCAGCCATACAACTCAACCTGCTCCTAGACCTCTCCGTTAACCAGCCATACAACTCAACCTGCTCCTAGACCTCTCCGTTAACCAGCCATACAACTCAACCTGCTCCTAGACCTCTCCGTTAACCAGCCATACAACTCAACCTGCTCCTAGACCTCTCCGTTAACCAGCCATACAACTCAACCTGCTCCTAGACCTCTCCGTTAACCAGCCATACAACTCAACCTGCTCCTAGACCTCTCCGTTAACCAGCCATACAACTCAACCTGCTCCTAGACCTCTCCGTTAACCAGCCATACAACTCAACCTGCTCCTAGACCTCTCCGTTAACCAGCCATACAACTCAACCTGCTCCTAGACCTCCTCCCTGTTACCTCTCCGTTAACCAGCCATACAACTCAACCTGCTCCTACTCTCCGACCTAGCACAACTCCGTTAACCAGCCATACAACAACCTGCTCCTAGACCTCTCCCGTTAACCAGCCATACAACCTGCTCAACCTCCGTTAACCAGCCATACAACCTGCCCTAGACCTCTCCGTTAACCAGCCATACAACAACCTGCTCCTAGACCTCTCCGTTAACCAGCCATACAACCTGCTCCTAGACCTCTCCCGTTAACCAGCCATACAACTCAACCTGCTCCTAGACCTCCCCAGCCATACAACTCAACCTGCTCCTTTACAAATAGTAAAAGGTGAAAATATCCTAAAGGGATGTGTTGTATTCAATGTATTCAAGTTTATTGATTGTGGGCGCACACGGTACAGTAAAATGCTTAGTCTGTGTGTCTGTGTGTGTGTGTGTGTGTGTGTGTGTGTGTGTGTGTGTGTGTGTGTGTGTGTGTGTGTGTGTGTCTGTGTGTGTGTGTGTGTGTGTGTGTGTGTAGTATAACCTACTGTCTAGGTGTTAGCTGCCCTAACCTTTAATAAACGTGTGATTACTGTCCTGTAACTAACCCCCCTACTCCTCCTCCTCTACCTACTCCTCCTCTACCTACCCCTCTCCTCCACCTACTCCTCCTCCACTACCTACCCCTCTCCTCCACCTACTCCTCCTCCACCTTCCCCTCCCCTTCCATCCACCTATCCCCCCCTACTCCTCCTCCACCTCATACTCCTCCTCCTACTCCTCCTCCTCCACCTACTCCTCCTACTCCTCCTCCTCCTATTACACCTCCTCCACCTACTCCACCTCCCTACTCCTCCACCTACTCCTCCTCCACCTACCTCCTCCACCTACTCTCTCCTCCACCTACTCCTCTCCTCCATCTACTCCTCCTCCACCCACTCCTCCTCCTCCTACTACTCCTCCTCTACCTACTCCTCCTACTACTCCTCCACCTACTCCTCCTCCACCACCCCTCCTCCACCCACTCCTCCTCCACCTAATCCTCCTCCACCTACTCCTCCTCCTCCACCTACTCCTTTCTCCACCTACCCATCCTCCCCTCCACCTACTCCTCCCCGCTCCTCCACCTACTCCTCCCTCTCCTCCACCTACTCCTCCTCCACCTACCCTCCACTCTCCTCCACCTACTCACCTCCCTCCACCTACTCCTCCACCACCCACTCCTCCTCCACCTACCCCTCCCATCCTCTCCATCTACTCCTCCTCCACCTACCCCTCCCTCCCCTCCCCTCCTCCTCCTCCACCTACCCTCCCCTCCTCCTCCACCTACTCCTCCCCTCCCCTCCACCTACCCTCCTCCAACTACTCCTCCCCTCCCCTCCTCTCCACCTACCCCTCCCCTCCACCTACTCCTCCCCTCCTCCCCTCCTCCTCCACCTACCCCTCCCTCCACTGCCTACTCCTCCCCTCCCCTCCTCCTCCCTCCGCTCCACCTCCTCCCTCCCCCCTCCCCCTCCCTCCTCCTCCACCTACCCCTCCCCCTCCACCTACTCCTCCCCTCCTCTCCTCCTCCACCTACCCTCCCTCCACCTACTCCTCCCTCCCCTCCTCCTACCCCTCCCTCCACCTACTCCTCCCTCCACCTCCCCTCCACCTACTCCCTCCTCCACCTACCCCTCTCCTCCTCCTACCCCTCCCCTCCACCTACTCCTCCCCTCCACCTACTCCTCCCCTCCACCTACCCCTCCCCTCCACCTACTCCTCCCCTCCCCTCCTCCTACCCCTCCCCTCCACCTACCTCCTCCCTCCACCTCCCTCCACCTACTCCTCCTCCACCTACCCTCTCCTCCTCCTACCCCTCCCTCCACCTACTCCTCCCTCCACCTCCCTCCACCTACTCCTCCTCCACCTACCCCTCCCTCCACCTACTCCTCCCCTCCACCTCCCCTCCTCCTACCCCTCCCCTCCACCTACTCCTCCCCTCCACCTCCCTCCACCTACTCCTCCTCCACCTACCCCTCTCCT
>NW_027038993.1:20000-22500 GCF_034236695.1 Oncorhynchus nerka
CACAATCCCTGTACTGTACTGGACTGGGAGAGACTACACTGGGAGGCAGATGTACTGTACTGGGATATATTTATACTGGGGAGGCTAACCTCGTCATGGCAACAAACCGACCTCTCTAAGGATTAAACTTCTCTTCCTCCAAAGGACTTCATCCTCCTTCCTCCTCATCTCCTCATTCATTTTTCACCATCCTTTTTCTCTACAATCGTTCCTTTTAAAAATTTGACTGGTTGTTGCTGTCGGCCGGAGATGAGAGGATTATACCAACAGCTCTTTCTCTCCGTTTCTTTATGTTAGGATAGATTTTTTGTGTCCGTTTTGGTGTTGGGGTGGGTGGCTGGTATTTTGGAAGGTGAGTGTTTTGGTTCTCTTTCGCCACCCTCTGTGTTCTTTCACACACACACACACACACACACACACACACACACACACACACACACACACACACACACACACACACACACACACACACACACACACACACGCACACACGCACACACGCACACACACACACACAGACAAATCTAAACACATAGCTACACACTAAAACAACCGCACGCAAATAACGCACAAATTGTCAAGATGGATTTTCCTTATAGACAATAAGTGTTTAATTGTCACGTGTGAATGACAGTTGTTGATTCTTTCCTGATGTACATTAAAGACAATGTTACATGTATTCCCTTTGACTGTGTGGTGGGTTACATTGTTTCCTCCAACTCAATACTCCACAGGTCTTAATGATCGGTGTGTGTGTGTGTGTGTGTGTGTGTGCTTGAAATGATGCTGTATTTCAGGGATGTTTGACAACATTGTCACCAGTAGAAACACACACACACAGAGCGAGATGTAGACCCCTATGCTTCTTTGAGACCCTCTGTCCAAGCCACTGAGACCCCTTCTTCTAGCCATGGTAGACACAACAATGGGCCCCTGAGCATGTTTATACATGACTCTAAGCATGATGGGATATGAATTGCTTAATTAACTAAGGAACCACACCTGTGTGGAAGCACCTGCTTTCAATATACAATATACACAATATACAATATACACTACCATTCAAAAGTTTGGGGTCGCTTAGGAATGACATTTTTTTTGTCTATTAAAACAACATCAAATTGATCAGAAATACAGTGTAGACATTGTTACTGTTGTAAATGACTATTGTAGCTGGAAACGGCTGATTTTGAATGGAATATCTACATAGGCGTACAGAGGCCCATTATCAGCAACCATCACTCCTGTGATCCAACGGCAGGTTGTGTTAGCTAATCCAAGTTTATCATTTTAAAAGGCTAATTGATCATTAGAAAACTATTTTGCAATTATGTTAGCACAGCTGACAACTGTTGTTCTGATTAAAGAAGCAATAAAACTGCCCTTCTTTAGACTAGTTGAGTATCTGGAGTATCAGCATTTGTGTGTTCGATTACAGGCTCAAAATGGCCAGAAACAAATAACTTTCTTCTGAAACTGTCAGTCTATTCTGTTCTGAGAAATAAAGGCTATTCCATGAGAGAAAATGACAAGAAAGTGAAGATCTCATACAATGCTGTGTACTACTCCCTTCACAGAACAAACTGGCTCTAACCAGAATAGAAAGAGGAGTGGAGGCCCGTGCACAACTGGGCAAGAGGACAAGGACAAGTCTAGTTTGAGAAACAGACGCCTCACAACCCTCAACTGGCAGCTTCATTAAATAGTACCCGCAAAACACCAGTCTCAACATCAACAGTGAAGAGGAGACCCGGGATGCTGGCCTTCTAGGCAGAGTTCCTCTGTCCAGTGTCTGTGTTATTTTGCCCATCTTAATCTTTTATATTTATTGGCCAGTCTGAGATATGGCATTTTCTTTTGCAACTCTGCCTAGAAGGCCAGAATCCTGGAGTCGCTCTTCACTGTTGACGTTGAGACTGGACAGAGGAACTCTGCCTAGAAGGCCAGCATCCCGGAGTCTCCTCTTCACTGTTGACGTTGAGACTGGACAGAGGAACTCTGCCTCCCGGAGTCGCCTCTTCACTGTTGACGTTGAGACCAGAGGAAGCCTCCCGGAGTCGCTCTTCACTGTTGACGTTTTGAGACTCAGAGGAACTGCCTAGAAGGCCAGCATCCCGGAGTCTCCTCTTCACTGTTGACGTTGAGACTGGACAGAGGAACTCTGCCTAGAAGGCCAGAAGGCTTCAGCGTTGAGATCCCGCCAGCATCGGAGCCTCTTCACTGTTGACGTTGAGACTGGACAGAGGAACTCTGCCTAGAAGGCCAGCATCCCGGAGTCTCCTCTTTACTGTTGACGTTGAGACTGGTGTTTTGCTATTTAATGAAGCTGCACTGTATTTCTGATCAATATAATGTTATTTTAATATACAATTTTTTTTTGCTTTTCTTTAAAAAAACAAGGACATTTCTAAGTGACCACAAACTTTTGAACGGTAGTGTACCCTGTCATTTACCCAAGAGTTTCCTTTATTTTGGCAGTTACCAGTATGTGAGTTTATGT
>NW_027038993.1:27500-40000 GCF_034236695.1 Oncorhynchus nerka
GTGTTCAGGGTGGAGAGGTAGTAACATCTCTGCTTGTGGTCTGGTGTTCAGGGTGGAGAGGTAGTAACATCTCTGCTTGTGGTCTGGTGTTCAGGGTGGAGAGGTAGTAACATCTCTGCTTGTGGTCTGGTGTTCAGGGTGGAGAGGTAGTAACATCTCTGCTTGTGGTCTGGTGTTCAGGATGGAGAGGTAGTAACATCTCTGCTTGTGGTCTGGTGTTCAGGGTGGAGAGGTAGTAACATCTCTGCTTGTGGTCTGGTGTTCAGGGTGGAGAGGTAGTAACATCTCTGCTTGTGGTCTGGTGTTCAGGGTGAGAGGTTCATCTCTGCTTGTGGTCTGGTGTTCAGGGTGGAGAGGTAGTAACATCTCTGCTTGTGGTCTGGTGTTCAGGGTGGAGAGGTAGTAACATCTCTAATGATGTCACTAACCCTCCAGAGGGACACAGCAGGTTAAGGAGCCAATGTGGATGTTTTCTCCAACCCTCCCAAGAGAGCTATTAGCACTAAGTCTCTCCTCTCGCCAGAGGAGTGCTAGACAGTAACCTAACCATGGTTGTAGTAAATGACTCTAAGACAGTAAGGATCGTCCACGAGAGTTACAATCCGTCACTTCAGACATTTCAGCGTTGGCAGTCTGTCTGTAAATGTAGACCAGAATATTCCACCTAGCCCTCTGACCTACCCTCTCTCATCTCTGTCACTGGGGTCAGGGGTCAGAGGTCAGGGGTATTTATATTTGGATGTTTTCGAGTAGCTTCAGAGAAATGGGAAGCGTAGGTGAACTCTTCGACTGTGGTGACACTGTCCTCGGAAGGCAGTTGTCAAGGTTCAGGGGTCAACAGGAAGGAGTATTTACAGACTGAATTTGAAGGAAAGGTACCTGTCCTAAAATGGTAGAGGGTTTCCTTGTTCTGCTGTTGACTTATGTGCTCTCCGTCTCCGTCACCTGACTGTAAGGTCAGGGGTCAACAGGAAGGAGTATTTACAGGCTGAATTTGAAGGAAAGGTACCTGTCCTATAATGGTAGAGGGTTTCCTCGTTCTGCTGTTGACTTATGTGCTCTCCGTCTCCCGTCACCTGACTGCAGGGTCAGGGGTCAACAGGAGTATTTATAGTTGAAGGTAAAGGTCAACAGGTCGTACCACTGTGCCTGTCCTAAAATGGCTTCTCAGAGTCGGTTTGGAGAAACGCTCTCTAACTCTGGATGCTCTCCATAACTCGTGGTACAGAGTCAATGTGGAGGCTCTATACATGGTATTACGGTACAGAGTCAATGTGGAGGCTATACAGGGTATTATACAGGGTATTACGGTACAGAGTCAATGTGGAGGCTATATACAGGGTATTACGGTACAGAGTCAATGTGGAGGCTATATACAGGTGGTACCAGTACAGAGTCAATGTGGAGGCTATATACAGGTGGTACCAGTACAGAGTCAATGTGGAGGCTATATACAGGGTATTACGGTACAGAGTCAATGTGGAGGCTATATACAGGGTATTACGGTACAGAGTCAATGTGGAGGCTATATACAGGGTATTACGGTACAGAGTCAATGTGGAGGCTATATACAGGGGGTACTGGTACAGAGTCAATGTGGAGGCTATATACAGGGTATTACGGTACAGAGTCAATGTGGAGGCTATATACAGGGTATTACTGGCACAGAGTCAATGTGGAGGCTATATACAGGGGGTATACAGACATGGTATTACGGTACAGAGTCAATGTGGAGGCTCTATACAGGGGGTACTGGTACAGAGTCAATGTGGAGGCTATATACAGGGGGTACTGGTACAGAGTCAATGTGGAGGCTCTATACAGGGGGTACTGGTACAGAGTCAATGTGGAGGCTCTATACAGGGGGTACTGGTACAGAGTCAATGTGGAGGCTCTATACAGGGGTACTGGTACAGAGTCAATGTGGAGGCTCTATACAGGGGGTACTGGTACAGAGTCAATGTGGAGGCTCTATACAGGGGTACTGGTACAGAGTCAATGTGGAGGCTATATACAGGGGTACTGGTACAGAGTCAATGTGGAGGCTCTATACAGGGGTACTGGTACAGAGTCAATGTGGAGGCTATATACAGGGGTACTGGTACAGAGTCAATGTGGAGGCTCTATACAGGGGTACTGGTACAGAGTCAATGTGGAGGCTATATACAGGGGTACTGGTACAGAGTCAATGTGGAGGCTCTATACAGGGTACTGGTACAGAGTCAATGTGGAGGCTCTATACAGGGAGGTACTGGTACTGAGTCAATGTGGAGGCTCTATACAGGGGTACTGGTACAGAGTCAATGTGGAGGCTCTATACAGGGGTACTGGTACAGAGTCAGAGTCAATGTGGAGGCTATATACAGACAGGGAGGGTACTGGTACAGAGTCAATGTGGAGGCTCTATACAGGGGGTATTACGGTACAGAGTCAATGTGGAGGCTATATACAGGTGGTACCAGTACAGAGTCAATGTGGAGGCTATATACAGGTGGTACCAGTACAGAGTCAATGTGGAGGCTACATACAGGTGGTACCAGTACAGAGTCAATGTGGAGGCTATATACAGGGTATTACGGTACAGAGTCAATGTGGAGGCTATATACAGGGGTACCAGTACAGAGTCAATGTGGAGGCTATATACAGGTGGTACCAGTACAGAGTCAATGTGGAGGCTATATACAGGTGGTACTGGTACAGAGTCAGAGTCAATGTGGAGGCTATATACATGGTAGGTTACCGGTACAGAGTCAATGTGGAGGCTATATACATGGGGGGTACAGAGTCAGTACAGAGTCAATGTGGAGGCTATATACAGGTGGTACCAGTACAGAGTCAATGTGGAGGCTATATACAGGTGGTACCGGTACAGAGTCAATGTGGAGGCTATATACATGGTATTACGGTACAGAGTCAATGTGGAGGCTATATACAGGGGGGTGGTAGGCTATATACAGGTGGGTACCAGAGTCAATGTGGAGGCTATATACATGGTATTACTGGTACAGAGTCAATGGAGGCTATATACAGGGGGTACCGGTACAGAGTCAATGTGCGGGGCTCGGTTGGTCAGGGCTAATTTTCCTCTGTTAAAGTACTAAGAGAGAGGTGGAGTGGGTTCAGCTGTGTGTTCCTCAGACTGCTCACATCAGCACAGCTTCTATCCAGACCTCCTGTGTTCTCCAAACACACTGTCAGCCAATCAGCATCCAGAGCTGGCCCTCCAACACACACACTGTCAGCCAATCAGCATCCAGAGCTGGCCCCTCCCAACACACACACTGTCAGCCAATCAGCATCCAGAGCTGGCCCCTCCAACACACACTGTCAGCCTATCAGCATCGATGAAGTGGAGCAGCCTGTGTGGCCATTCAGAGGGTGGATGGTGAAACTGAAGATTGAAGTGCCTTTGAACAGGAACATTCTGAGGTGTCAGGCACAGCGATTTGAGTAAGTCAAGACCACTAACACTGCTGGGGTTTCCTGTGTGTATCCAGAACGACCCACCACCCAAAGGACATCCAGACAACTGGACACAACTGTGTGAAGCTATAGTCAACATGGACCAACATCCCTGTGGAACGCTTTCGACACCTTGTAGAGTCAACATGGACCAACATCCCTGTGGAACGCTTTCGACACCTTGTAGAGTCCCATGACCCAACGAGTTGAAGCTGCTCTGAGGGGAAAAGGGGGGCTGGTGGTGGGGGGGTATTGTTTATGTTTTGTACACCATATGCTCAACAGAATAACACAGTAGGATCAGTCTTCTTTAAGACTGCAGTAGGAACTTTTAAGTCTTCTTTAAGACTGCAGTAGGCTCTTCTTTAAGACAGGTCTTCTTCAAGACTGCAGTAGGATCAGTCTTCTTTAAGACTGCAGTAGGTTCAGTCTTCTTCAAGACTGCAGTAGGTTCAGTCTTCTTCAAGACTGCAGTAGGTTCAGTCTTCTTCAAGACTGCAGTAGGTTCAGTCTTCTTCAAGACTGCAGTAGGTTCAGTCTTCTTTTAAGACTGCAGTAGGTTCAGTCTTCTTCAAGACTGCAGTAGGATCAGTCTTCTTTAAGACTGCAGTAGGATCAAGTCTTCTTCTTTAAGACTGCAGTAGGTTCAGTCTTCTTCAAGACTGCAGTAGGATCAGTCTTCTTTAAGACTGCAGTAGGTTCAGTCTTCTTCAAGACTGCAGTAGGATCAGTCTTCTTTAAGACTGCAGTAGGATCAGTCTTCTTTAAGACTGCAGTAGGTTCAGTCTTCTTCAAGACTGCAGTAGGTTCAGTCTTCTTTAAGACTGCAGTAATCAGTTCAGTCTTCTTCAAGACTGCAGTAGGATCAGTCTTCTTTCAAGACTAGGCCTCTTTAAGAGTAGGTTCAGTCTTCTTCAAGACTGCAGTAGGATCAGTCTTCTTTAAGACTGCAGTAGGATCAGTCTTCTTCAAGACTGCAGTAGGATCAGTCTTCTTCAAGACTGCAGTAGGATCAGTCTTCTTTAAGACTGCAGTAGGATCAGTCTTCTTCAAGACTGCAGTAGGATCAGTCTTCTTCAAGACTGCAGTAGGATCAGTCTTCTTCAAGACTGCAGTAGGATCAGTCTTCTTTAAGACTGCAGTAGGATCAGTCTTCTTTAAGACTGCAGTAGGATCAGTCTTCTTTAAGACTGCAGTAGGATCAGTATTCTTCAAGACTGCAGTAGGATCAGTCTTCTTCAAGACTGCAGTAGGATCAGTCTTCTTTAAGACTGCAGTAGGATCAGTCTTCTTCAAGACTGCAGTAGGATCAGTCTTCTTTAAGATTGCAGTAGGATGGATAAGTAGTGATATTTAATACGGTTTATCAAGACTGCAGTAGGATCAGTCTTCTTTAAGACTGCAGTAGGTTCAGTCTTCTTCAAGACTGCAGTAGGATCAGTCTTCTTTAAGACTGCAGTAGGATCAGTCTTCTTTAAGACTGCAGTAGGTTCAGTCTTCTTCAAGACTGCAGTAGGATCAGTCTTCTTTAAGACTGCAGTAGGATCAGTCTTCTTCAAGACTGCAGTAGGATCAGTCTTCTTCAAGACTGCAGTAGGATCAGTCTTCTTTAAGACTGCAGTAGGATCAGTCTTCTTCAAGACTGCAGTAGGATCAGTCTTCTTCAAGACTGCAGTAGGATCAGTCTTCTTTAAGACTGCAGTAGGATCAGTCTTCTTTAAGACTGCAGTAGGATCAGTCTTCTTCAAGACTGCAGTAGGATCAGTCTTCTTTAAGACTGCAGTAGGATGGATAAGTAGTGATATTTAATACTTTAATACGGTTTATCAAGACTGCAGTAGGATCAGTCTTCTTTAAGACTGCACTAGGATGGATAAGTAGTGATATTTAATACGGTTTATCAAGACTGCAGTAGGATCAGTCTTCTTCAAGACTGCAGTAGGATGGATAAGTAGTGATATTTAATACGGTTTATCAAGACTGCAGTAGGATGGATAACCAGTGATATTTAATACGGTTTATCAAGACTGCAGTAGGATGGATAAGTAGTGATATTTAATAAGGTTTATCAAGACTGCAGTAGGATGGAAAAGCAGTGATATTTAATACAGTTTATCAAGACTGCAGTAGGATGGAAAAGCAGTGATATTTAATACGGTTTATCAAGACTGCAGTAGGATGGATAACCAGTGATATTTAATACGGTTTATCAAGACTGCAGTAGAATGGATAACCAGTGATATTTAATACGGTTTATCAAGACTGCAGTAGGATGGAAAAGCAGTGATATTTAATACGGTTTATCAAGACTGCAGTAGGATGGAAAAGCAGTGATATTTAATACGGTTTATCAAGACTGCAGTAGGATGGATAAGTAGTGATATTTAATAAGGTTTCAAGTTGACATAATCAGACAGTCAGAAAGTCAGTGGGGTGTGTGTTGGGGGCTCAGTGTGTCAGAGAGCTACCACTCTCTCCACAGAAACACAGACCTGTTTTCCTTCCTATCCCTCCAGGGTAGAATCCCCACAGTGCGTACCTCTGTCTGTCTGAACCACAGGGTAGCCTGACTAGCCAGACCCCCCTCCTCTCTCCTATCCCTCCAAGGTAGAATCCCCACAGTGCGTACCTCTGTCTGTCTGAAAGGCAGGGTAGCCTGACTAGCCAGACCCCCCTCCTCTCTCCTATCCCTCCAAGGTAGAATCCCCACAGTGCTTAACCTCTCTGTCTGTCTGAACAACAGGGTAGCCTGACTAGCCAGACCTCTCTCCATCTCTCTGTTTCTTATCTCTCTCCTTCCCTCTCTCAGTACTCTGATATCTCTCTCCTTCCCTCTCTCAGTAATCTGATATCTCTCTCTCCTTCCCTCTCTCAGTAATCTGATCTCTCTCTCTCCTTCCCTCTCTCAGTAATCTGATCTCTCTCTCTCCTTCACTCTTTTAGTAATCTGATATCTCTCTCTCCTTCCCTCTCTCAGTACTCTGATATCTCTCTCTCCTTCCCTCTCTCAGTAATCTGATCTCTCTCTCTCCTTCCCTCTCTCAGTACTCTGATATCTCCTCTCCTTCCCTCCTCAGTACTCTGATATCTCTCTCTCCTTCCTCTCTCAGTACTCTGATATCTCTCTCTCCTTCCTCTCTCAGTACTCTGATATCTCTCTCTCCTTCCCTCTCTCACTCTGTACTCTGATATCTCTCCCTCTCCTTCCCTCTCTCAGTAATCTAATATCTCTCCCTCTCCTTCCCTCTCTCAGTAATCTAATATCTCCCTCTCCTTCCCTCTCCCAGTACTCTGATATCTCCCTCTCCTTCCCTCCCTCAGTACTCTGATATCTCTCTCTCCTTCCCTCTCTCAGTACTCTGATATCTCTCTCTCCTTCCCTCTCTCAGTACTCTGATATCTTTCTCTCCTTCCCTCTCTCAGTACTCTGATATCTCTCTCTCCTTCCCTCTCTCAGTACTCTGATATCTCTCTCTCCTTCCCTCTCTCAGTACTCTGATATCTCCCTCTCCTTCCCTCCCTCAGTACTCTGATATCTCTCTCTCCTTCCCTCTCTCAGTACTCTGATATCTCTCTCTCCTTCCCTCTCTCAGTAATCTAATATCTCTCCCTCTCCTTCCCTCTCTCAGTAATCTAATATCTCCCTCTCCTTCCCTCTCCCAGTACTCTGATATCTCCCTCTCCTTCCCTCCCTCAGTACTCTGATATCTCTCTCTCCTTCCCTCTCTCAGTACTCTGATATCTCTCTCTCCTTCCCTCTCTCAGTACTCTGATATCTCTCTCTCCTTCCCTCTCTCAGTAATCTAATATCTCCCTCTCCTTCCCTCTCCCAGTACTCTGATATCAACTCAAAGGGCTTCATTGGCATGGGAAACATGTGAAATAGATAATAAACAAAAGTGAAATAATCAATCAAAAATTAACAGCTAACATTACTCAGAAGTTTCAATCCAGTGTCGTAACGATGTGCAAATAGTTAAAGTACAAAAGGGAAAAAATAAATAAACATAAATATGGGTTGTATTTACAATGGTGTCTGTTCTTCACTGGTTGCCATTTTGTTGTGGCAACAGGTCACAAATTCACTAACTATAAGCATCAGCTGTCAGAGCAGCTCACAGATCACTGCACCTCTACACAGCCCATCTGTACACAGCCCACCCAACTACCTCATCCCCATACTGTTATTTTTATTTGCTCTTTTGCACTCCAGTATCTCTTCTTGCACATCTATCACTCCAGTGTTTAATTGCTAAATTGTAATTATTTCGCCACTATGGCCTATTTATTGCCTTATCTCCCTAATCTTATTTCATTTGCACACACTGTACATATAGTTTTCTATTGTGTTTTGACTGTACGTTTGTTAATGTGTAACTCTGTGTTGTTGTTTCTGTCGCACTGCTTTGCTTTATCTTGGTCAGGTGGCAGTTGGAAATAGTTGTAAATGAGAACTTGCTCTCAACTGGCCGACCTGGTTAAATAAAGGTGAAATAAAAAACAAATATTGCTGCTGTTTTGTCTCACTGTGGTATTTCACCCAATAGCTCACTCTCTCACCTTCCTTCTTTCTCTCTCACCTTCCTTCTTTATCTCGCCTCCCTTATCTTCCTTTGCCTCTTTCCACATCCATTTCTTCTGCCTTTTCTCTTCTGTCGTCTCTTCCTCCTTTCTCTCCATCCCTCTCCACCTCTTCTCTCAGACAGAGCTGGCAGGGGCCAGTCCCCTTGGAGGGGGAGTGTGTTTGTGGAAACTGCCAAGACCCACACTACTATCATTCATGTAGTAAGATGACCTCAGGGCTATTTCTGATCAACTAAGACACACTTCCTTCTGACTGGCCCCGCTCTGTCTTCATCACTAGAGTGGTGACTGGCCCTGCTCTGCCTTCATCACTGGAGTGGTGACTGGCCCTGTCTTCATCACTAGAGTGGTGGCTGGCCCCTCTCTGCCTTCATCACTAGAGTGGTGACTGGCCCCGCTCTGCCTTCATCACTAGAGTGGTGACTGGCCCCACTCTGCCTTCATCACTAGAGTGGTAACTGGCCCCGCTCTGCCTTCATCACTAGAGTGGTAACTGGCCCCTCTCTGTCTTTATCACTAGAGTGGTAACTGGCCCCTCTCTGTCTTCATCACTAGAGTGGTGACTGGCCCCTCCTGTCTTCATCACTAGAGTGATGACTGGCCTCTCTCTGTCTTCATCACTAGAGTGGTGACTGGCCCCGCTCTGTCTTCATCACTAGAGTGGTAACTGGCCCCGCTCTGCCTTCATCACTAGAGTGGTGACTTGCCCCGCTCTGCCTTCATCACTAGAGTGGTGACTGGCCCCGCTCTGCCTTCATCACTAGAGTGTTGACTGGCCCCTCTCTGTCTTCATCACTAGAGTGTTGACTGGCCCCTCTCTGCCTTCATCACTAGAGTGGTGGCTGGCCCCTCCCTGTCTTCATCACTAGAGTGGTGACTGGCCCCTCCTTGTCTTCATCACTAGAGTGGTGACTGGCCCCGCTTGGCCTTCATCACTAGAGTGGTGACTGGCCCTGCTCGCACTTCATCACTAGAGTGGTGACTGGCCCCTCCCTGTCTTCATCACTAGAGTGGTGACTGGCCCCTATCTGCCTTCATCACTAGAGTGGTGACTGGCCCCGCTCTGCCTTCATCACTAGAGTGGTGACTGGCCCCTCTCTGCCTTCATCACTAGAGTGGTGGCTGGCCCCTCCCTGTCTTCATCACTAGAGTGGTGACTGGCCCCTCCTTGTCTTCATCACTAGAGTGGTGACTGGCCCCGCTTGGCCTTCATCACTAGAGGGTGACTGGCCCCGCTCGCACTTCATCACTAGAGTGGTGACTGGCCCCTCTCTGGTAGAGTGTTGACTGGCCCCTCTCTGCCTTCATCACTAGAGTGGTGGCTGGCCCCTCCCTGTCTTCATCACTAGAGTGGTGACTGGCCCCTCCTTGTCTTCATCACTAGAGTGGTGACTGGCCCCGCTTGGCCTTCATCACTAGAGTGGTGACTGGCCCTGCTCGCACTTCATCACTAGAGTGGTGACTGGCCCCTCCCTGTCTTCATCACTAGAGTGGTGACTGGCCCCTATCTGCCTTCATCACTAGAGTGGTGACTGGCCCCCGCTCTGCCTTCATCACTAGAGTGGTGACTGGCCCCTCTCTGCCTTCATCACTAGAGTGGTGGCTGGCCCCTCCCTGTCTTCATCACTAGAGTGGTGACTGGCCCCTCCTTGTCTTCATCACTAGAGTGGTGACTGGCCCCGCTTGGCCTTCATCACTAGAGTGGTGACTGGCCCCGCTCGCACTTCATCACTAGAGTGGTGACTGGCCCCTCCCTGTCTTCATCACTAGAGTGGTGACTGGCCCCTCTCTGCCTTCATCACTAGAGTGGTGACTGGCCCCGCTCTGTCTTCATCACTAGAGTGGTGACTGGCCCCGCTCTGCCTTCATCACTAGAGTGGGGGTTGAGCATCTCTCTGTTCCAGTGATGTTACCATTCTAATAGTAGATCTCTGTAACTCTCCCATCGTTCTTCATTTCTCATCATCCAGGCTTTTACAATATTCAAACACTCTCTTCCTCTCTCTCTCTCTCCCTCCCTAGGGCGGAGTATCTCTACCTTGCCCCCTTCCCCAGGAGGAGGCTGGCATCGGGGCGTCCTGATGCCAGGGCTCGTCTAGAGAGGGTGGACGCGGGACGCTCCGACATGCCCCACCCCCTTCACTCTGCCGGGCCCCCTGATTGGCGGAGCCAGGGGAGGACCTCGCAGACAACCACACCAACCAGACCTGGTGAGTCGATCACAGAGACATGAGAGACACTAATAGGAATAGACGAGACGAGTAGAACCCAGAGCTTGAGAGATGAGGAGATTATATTATATTATATAATTATATTATTATATTATACAACTACAAATACTTAGGTGTCTGGTTAGGCTGTAAACTCTCCTTCCAGACCCATATCAAACATCTCCAATCCAAAGTTAAATCTAGAATTGGCTTCCTATTTCGCAACAAAGCATCCTTCACTCATGCTGCCAAACATACCCTTGTAAAATTGACCATCCTAAATCCTCGACTTTGGCGATGTCATTTACAAAATAGCCTCCAATACCCTACTCAACAAATTGGATGCAGTCTATCACAGTGCTATCCGTTTTGTCACCAAAGCCCCATATACTACCCACCATTGCGACCTGTACGCTCGTTGGCTGGCCCTCGCTTCATACTCGTCGCCAAAACCCACTGGCTCCATGTCATCTACAAGACCCTGCTAGGTAAAGTCCCCCTTATCTCAGCTCGCTGGTCACCATAGCATCTCCCACCTGTAGCACACGCTCCAGCAGGTATATCTCTCTAGTCACCCCCAAAACCAATTCTTTCTTTGGCCGCCTCTCCTTCCAGTTCTCTGCTGCCAATGACTGAACGAACTACAAAAATCTCTTAAATTGGAAACACTTATCTCCCTCACTAGCTTTAAACACCAACTGTCAGAGCATCTTACAGATTACTGCACCTGTACATAGCCCACCTATAATTCAGCCCAAACAACTACCTCTTTCCTAACTGTATTTAATTTATTTATTTATTTTGCTCCTTTGCACCCCATTATTTTTATTTCTACTTTGCACATTCTTCCATTGCAATACTACCATTCCAGTGTTTTACTTGCTATATTGTATTTACTTTGCCACCATGGCCTTTTTTGCCTTTACCTCCCTTCTCACCTAATTTGCTCACATTGTATATAGACTTGTTTTTTTTTACTGTTTTATTGACTGTATGTTTGTTTTACTCCATGTGTAACTCTGTGTCGTTGTATGTGTCGAACTGCTTTGCTTTATCTTGGCCAGGTCGCAATTGTAAATGAGAACTTGTTCTCAACTTGCTTACCTGGTTAAATAAAGGTGAAATAAATAAAAAAAATAAAAAAAATATTAAATTAATTTTTAAAATGGCAAAGCGCAAGTTACGACGCACGCACACACACACACACACACACACACAGGAGCTAAAAGAGTGAGAAAAAATGCTGAGGAATGCTGAGGGATATCTAGAACAAGTCCAACACTGAAGGGAGCAGCAGTAATACTAACAAGCCTGAACAGGAGGAATGTGTGTGTGTGTGTGTGTGTGTGTGTGTGTGTGTGTGTATATGTGTGTGTGTATATGTGTGTGTGTATATATATGTGTGTGTGTATATGTGTGTGTGTGTATATGTGTGTATATGCGTGTGTGTATATGTGTATGTGTTTGTGTGTGCATATGTGTGTGTGTGTGTGTGTGTGTGTGTGTGTGTGTGTGTGTGTGTGTGTGTGTGTGTGTGTGTGTGTGTGTGCGTGTGTGCGTGCCCAGCTGCCTCCTACTGTTAGAGTGCCATGCATTGTACTGCCTCAGCAGGCACACACACTCTGAGGGCACTCTGCACGTTGTCCACACGTGGCTACTGCACTTACCCAGAGGGCTCTGATCTATAGTAGTACACTATATAGGGAATAGGGTGCATTTGGGACACTCCCTAAGCTATGTCGTAGAAATATAGATGAATAAAAACAGAATTGGGACTTGTTTTTCATTGAATCAATATAACAGGCCCTAGATGGCCTGTAGCTGTGTGATGTCTTTACCACTGTCTCCTCCAGACCAGACTGCTGCTGCCTTTACCACTGTCTCCTCTAGACCAGACTGCTGCCTTTACCTTTACCACTGTCTCCTCTAGACCAGACTACTGCTGCCTTTACCACTGTCTCCTCTAGACCAGACTGCTGCCTTTACCACTGTCTCCTCTAGACCAGACTGCTGCCTTTACCACTGTCTCCTCTAGACCAGACTGCTGCCTTTACCACTGTCTCCTCTAGACCAGACTGCTGTCTTTACCACTGTCTCCTCTAGACCAGACTGCTGCCTTTACCACTAGTCCACGAGGAGTTAACAGGTTCTAGTCTTACAACAGGATGTGATCTAGTCCACGAGGAGTTAACAGGTTCTAGTATTACAACAGGATGTGATCTAGTCCACGAGGAGTTAACAGGT
>NW_027038993.1:42500-43833 GCF_034236695.1 Oncorhynchus nerka
CAGCAGCTACTCTTTCTGGGGTTTATTAAGGATCCTCATTAGTTCCTGTCAAGACAGCAGCTACTCTTCCTGGGGTTTATTATGGATTCCTCATTAGTTCCTGTCAAGACAGCAGCTACTCTTCCTGGGGTTTATTTGGATTCCTCATTAGTTCCTGTCAAGACAGCAGCTACTCTTCCTGGGGTTTATTATGGATTCCCATTAGTTCCTGTCAAGACAGCAGCTACTCTTCCTGGGTTTTTATTATGGATCCTCATTAGTTCCTGTCATTAGTTCCTGTCAAGAAAGCAGCTACTCTTCCTGGGGTTTATTATGGATCCCCATTAGTTCCTGTCAAGACAGCAGCTACTCTTCCTGGGGTTTTATTATGCCAAGGCAGCAGATCCTTCCTGGGGTTTATTATGGATCCCATTCAAGACAGCAGTTCTCTGTCAAAGAAAGCAGCTACTCTTTCTGGGGTTTATTATGGATCCCCATTAGTTCCTGCCAAGACAGCAGCTACTCTTCCTGGGGGTTTATTATGGATCCCCATTAGTTCCTGTCAAGACAGCAGCTACTATTCCTGGGGTTTATTATGGATCCTTGTTAGTTCCTGTCAAGGCAGCAGCTACTCTTCCTGGGGTTTATTATATCCCCCCATTGTTAGTTCCTGTCAAGGCAGCAGCTTCTCTTCCTGGGGTTTATTATGGACCCCCATTAGTTCCTGTCAATGCAGCAGCTACTCTTCCTGGGGTTTATTATGGATCCTCATTAGTTCCTGTCAAGACAGCAGCTACTCTTCCTGGGGTTTATTATGGATCCCCATTAGTTCCTGTCAAGGCAGCAGCTACTCTTTCCTGGGGTTTATTATGGATCCCCGTAGTTCACTGTCGTGCAGCATTCTCTTCCTGGGGTTTGTGCGCGGATCTTTCATTGGTTACCTGTCAGACAGCAGCTATATATTCAGGGGTTTGTGCGGATCCTTGTTGGTTCACTGTCAGGCCAGGCGCTCATCTTCCTGGGGTTTATTGGATCCTCATTGAATTCTACCCAAAGGCCCGGCAGCTGCCCTTCCTGGGGTTTGTTACATGGATCCTCATTGGTTCCTGCCAAGGCAGCAGCTACTCTTCCTGGGGTTTATTATGGATCCTCAGTTAGTTCCTGCCAAGGCAGCGGACTACTCTTCCTGGGGTTTATTATGGATCCTCTGGTTCCAGTTCCTGCCAAGGCAGCAGCTACTCTTCCTGGGGTCCAGCAAAATGAAGGCCATTTTTACCATTTTAAAAACATTACAATACATTCACAACACACTGTGTTCCCTCAGGCTCCTACTCCACCACCACCACCACATATC